>NC_050186.1:18635901-18755901 GCF_008315115.2 Sander lucioperca | reverse complement strand
CACTAGTTTTCAGAAGTTAGTTGTAAATGGATTGCATCTACAGTATATAGCGCTTTGCTAGTCTTAACAAGTACTTAAAGCTCTTTACACACTACAGGAACCATTCACACACATTCATACACTGGTGGCCGAGGCAGCCATACAAGGTGCCACCTGCTCATCAGATAAATATTCATACACATTCACACACTGCAGAATCGGGAGCAATTTGGGGTTCAGTGTCTTGCCCAAGGACACTTTGACATGTAGAATGCAGGGACGAGGGATCAAGCCACCAACATTCCGAGACGTAGACCTGAGCCACAGGCCGGCACTTGTCTGAAGGACTCTTGCAAAATTTGCTTTTGAAAAACACTTAAATGGACCTATACAGTAGGATACCCAAGAAGATGAAACAGTTGATGCAAGGAGTTCTTTGATAGTTTTGCAGGGTACAAATATTATGTGACTATTGCCTATACCAAATATAGTCTATGGGTGTGAATGAAAAACGCCTGAATCACATGGACAGAATCCAATTCCGTGTAGAAAAGTGTGTCTACTATTTCTCTTCCTCTTACATTTCCACTTCATATGTCCATTAGTGGTTTAGGAAGTAAGTATTACATCCTTAGATGTATTTACACATGAGTTTAAAGTTTTGAAGTCCTACCTCGATTCAGTGTAGAAAAACAGTTTACAGTATCTGCAGAGGAATTTATTAGGCCACCACGTGTAAATGTGAAGTTTTAGGCAAAGTGAAAAAGGCGGGGTTGTTGACCACTTATTTATGCCTACCATACACTAAAAGACTTTGAACAGACTTTGAAAAGTCTGACACCATCTCACATCTAAAGACAATCATCTCACATCTAGATTTATTTTGAATAATTTAACCAAGTTAACTAGCTACTGTAGCGTTAGCTGGTAACTTAAGGGAAAGTTTGCTGATTTTCTGTTCTGCCATACGTGCAGATGAATAGCGGCAGTACCCGGTGATCTGCGTTTTTCCGCCGGTAAAACTCCCGTTGGATGATGCGCTTCGGAAGGGTTGAAAATCAGCAACTTTCCTTCTTTAGCATTTAGCTTAGCGTGGCGCCATAGCAACCATAAACAACACTGTCTCAAGCCGTTTGCGGCCTTCTGTTTGGAGCTGGAGGGAGCGCACGGTATGCACCCATTGGTTGTTGACAATGTTCATATGATTTAACTTCACTACCAAGATTTACGATAATATCAAACACGTTTGATTTTGTCAGAATGTCAAGATGGGAAAAAGACTGACTCGGACTGAGTTATATGACCCCCTTAAACCAAACGATTGAGACGACAGGAGCGCGCCCCAACTCTAGCAGGACTCATGATTTCATTCCGATATTGGAATTTAGTCTGCGACAGTGGAATCGCTTGAAAAATCGTTGGGTGTAAGGTCGGCATAACTTGTACTAATGAATGTATTAAATTTGGAGCTATTGTTTTCTGCATTCCAAACTCGAGCAGAGAAGCAGGTGTGATTGGTTTTTCATTAATACACTGTGTGTTAGCTGGCAGACAGAAACACATTCACACACTCACATAGCAGCTGTTACTCCTGCTCTTGCATTTAATTGTGTGATGATGTGTATGAGGTAAACTGTAAGTATTTTGACTTGCATTTGCATGTTGTAGCTGGTGTGTGTGTGTGTGAGTGTGTGTGTGTGTGTGTGTGTGTGTGTGTGTGTGTGTGTGTGAGATGTGTGTGTTTAGGGTTGGGTTGTGTCGTTTCTGAACAATGAAAAAGACAGCAGAGAAGTGAGCGAAGAGAAAATAAAACGGGTATACACTGGAGGGAGGTGAAAAAAAGACAAGGAAAGAGACTCAAGGAAATCAAGCAGGATGCGATAAGAAGGGGAATAAAAACAAAGAGATTGAAAAATAGTCAGATAAAAGAAGAGTAAGGGGGTAAAATAAGATAAGAGAACAGGACAGAACAGAAGTGCGAGACAAGAGGAGCAGGAGGGAATAAGGGATGGAAGAATGCAGGATGCATCACACTAAACAAACAGAGGTGGAAGTGAAGGGAACAGGGGCCACAAGAGGAGGAAGGAGGGATAGTCAAGGAGAAAACAGGTGAGAGGAAGAGATAGTGAGCTCCCACAGCAGGTAAACACAGAGATGGAGAGGAAGGGAAGAAGAAGAGATAGTAAACCTCCTCCAGCAGGACTCAAAAGTCATAATGAGAGACAGTTGGGAAGGTGTTGAGGGATGGAGAGAGTACGCTAGTAAAAGCGAGTGTCTCTCTCTCTTTTTCTTTCTTTCTTTCTTTCTCTCTTTCTTTCTGTCTGACTAGTTGGGATGCTAACTATGTTGGCTCCTCAAGGACCAAAACACAGGTATCTTGGAGTAAACACATTTAATGAGGGATGGTGTCAACTTTTTAGAGACTCTCCCTGCAAGGCTCTACAAATACCTAAAAATCATGGAATTGATTAACTGGTCTCTCAACGCAACTGACACTGTATTCTCGAGGAGGAGCACTGGTTCGGGTGAGCCAGCATGTCCTGACGGGACGTTTGCTGCGGGGTATACGATGGACGGCTGGGAGAAATGGCGTGTCGTGTGTCTCTCTGCTCTTTCCGTGGAGGACGTTGAGGATATCTACCTATTTGGAACCCTGATAACTGGAATGTTGCTGATTGGAGGATGCTTCGCTCTGGTTTATCGAAAAATTGGAAAGACTTTGGTAGCTGTCCAAAGCCCAAGGAAGCTGCCTGGCCTGACTGAAGCTGTCGAAAAAGCGAGCAGTTCGCAAACTGGAACTATTAATCGCGTGATGGAAAACATCATGGTAATGACCCGCGGCTTGGATACCATCATGAGGAAGGTCATGGATTTGGAAAGAAAAATTGACCAGTTGAACAGTTGAACAGTTGAACAATAGAATGTATGTCTAAATTAGAGCAGCCATTCGTGTAGACAAAACAAATTTAATCTTTCGGCTCCCTTATCCTGAACGGCCTTGCCAAGGCCGTTTCTTGGAACAAACAGTCACCCTGTTGGGGCTCTGCAAGCGAGACTCTCTTGGTTCCTCCCCCGTCTTCCCCACTGCCTGCTGATTGTCGTATCGGTTCTGGACTGTTCAAGGGTGTCACCACGGCAACGTGCTGTGTTATCGCTATAACATTCTGCGGACTGGGACACTAGTGGGACTGCCAGGCTGTGCGTTTCTCAGCAGGCCAAACTCCCCAACCTACCCCCTCCCCAGTCCCACGATTTCGCCGCTAAATGTGCAACTGTACATTTATGTTATGTTATGTTATGTTCAGCAGTGCAAATGTACTGCTTGTGTGCTATGTGCTGAGGTGTTTTTTCCTGTTCCCACACTGTTCTTATCTTTATGAGGATAGTCTGAGAGTTGCTTTTTTTTCCCTCTCCTCTCCTTCGTGTCATGCTGTATCTGTCCCTGCTATGTTATGTTATGTATGTGATTATTATTATTATTCAGTCAACTAATAAGCAAAATACCAGTGCAACAGTGCAAATATACTGTTTGCGTGCTTTAAATGTGCTCCTGCGAGAGTTGTGTTGAATGTTTTGGATGTAAAGCGCTTTGAGCTGCACTCTATGTATGAAAGGCGCTATACAAATAAAGCTATGTTATGTTATGTTATGTTATGATGGAGGAGAGAGATGGGAGGAATGGATGAATGAGAGATAGATGGAGCAGTGGAGACGGGACATACTGTCTTTGTCAGATACTTTTTCTCTTCACTTTCCTTTTCTCTCTGTTGTTCTTTTTGTCTTGCTTTGTCAGTGTCACTTGCTCCCTTTTCCCTATCTTTCTACCGCTCAAGCCGTGGGTGGTGGGTGGCATACGTAGATGGAGGAGTGGTTTGGCAGCCCTGTGGTGCTGACAGCTCCTGATAGAGCTGTTCTAATGGGAGCAGATGATGATTGACGGCCACGCAGTGAGCTGACAGCGCATAAAGGTCACATTAGCTCCCACTGCGATAAATAGAGGAAAAGATGGAAAGAGGCAGAGAGAGAGAAAGTAAGAGAAAGCAGGTGGATGAGAGAGAGAGAGAGAGCGCGAGAGAGAGAAGCTGCGAAGGATCGGGAGTAAAGACAAACAGTCAGGCACACAGATGAAATGTCAAAAAGGCTGGGAAGACGGGGGGAAAATAAAAATAGAACGGCCAAACCGAGGTAGAAAAAAAAGAAAAGAAAGTTAGACCAATCAGAAAAGTCTGCCAGCACAGGCAGACGAAAGATTCAAAACATAAACTGAGACGGATAACTTCCTGTCTTCAGAGAGAATCTGTTGCTCCAATGCACATTGTTTTCATAGTAATCACTTGAACTCCCACGCCAGAGCAAAACTGTTGACTTTCTAACTTTTGTGAGTCCACTAAAACATACTATCAACGTTTCTAGCTATATCCCTCCACATAGCCACATCAAAAAGTGTATATTGTTTACACATAAAGTAAGTAGTCTCATGTTTTTAATAAGGTTTAATATAGTTAAATCTAAGCCGTACGTATTAATCAACATGGCATCATAACTTTACGTAAACATACACGCCAATTTCCTAAAGCCAAATGGCGTGTTATCTGTACACATTTTGAGCTATCCACGTGTATGTCACGTAAACATACACACCACGTGGCGTTGCCACGTGCCGTGTTATTGCGAGAATGTGCCGTGCTATCGCGAGAACAACGTCACACGCGTGTAAAAAAACCTGACAAAAACACGACGGTGACCAACGTCACACGCTTAGGAAAACAATAAATGGTTGGGTTTAGGAAAAGAACATTGGGGAAGGCTTTATTAAAAAAAAACGGTTGTTAAACGCCACACGCAATCCCAGCTCTCCTGGGTGAAAGTCCTGTGTTTTACCCATCCACCATCCCAACCACCTCCCTCCGTTCCTACTAATCATTACGGCGATAATTCACATGTAATGTAGGTCAATGGAGGCCAAACGGCGTTGATAAACACGCTCAAAAACAATTATGCGTCTTCATAACACGCAAAAATGGCATACAAATTGGTGTGTCATACATACGCCACTTAGTGAGATCAGTCTGTATTAATAGTTAGGTATTCATCAGGTGGCCTGAAACACGGTGATAATGTTATGTTTCTGCTGCCTCAAAGTAGTAAAAAACAAAAACAAATGGTCATTGCATGTATAAAGCTGTACCATTCAATATTTGTATATTAACTATTGATCATATTACTGTGTAGAGTTAGCAGAAGTTAGAGATTAGCTAATTGGCGGTGTAAAAAATGTAAATAATAGACATAACCAGAATAACTTAATAACGTGATAATGGGTTGTATTTGTTCTACTGCATCCGAAATGGCCAAAACAAATCACATCAGTGAATACAGCTTTTAATATGTTTAAACGATACTTTTACTCATGTTTTTTTTTTGTGTGCTATTTTTTTTTTTTGAAAGCACCCATATTATGCTCATTTTCAGGTTCATAATTGTATTTTAAGGTTGTACCAGAATAGGTTTACGTGGTTTAATTTTCTAAAAACACCATATTGTTGTTGTACTGCACCGCTCTCTCTCACTGCTGCAGATCCTCTTTTCACCTGGTCTCTGTTTTAGCTACAGAGTGAGACCTCTTTTCTTCTTCTTCTTCTGTACTCTCTTTGATTGCACTCGCAAGTGCGCAGTAGCTCAGATGTAGATCATGTTAGCTAGCTAGCTCCATAGACAGTAAAAGAAAGGCTGTTTCTACAACTTCGGTCAGTTACAAGGCAGGATTAGCTGGGAGACTTCTAAATGAGGGCGCACATGTAAGTAGTTCTTTTGTAGATTATGGTGAACTTGTGTGTGTTGTAGCAGTGCTTTACTATTGAGAACGAGGTAGCATGCTAGCGTTAGCATTAGCGTTAGCATGCTAACGCTACGAGCTAATGGTTGCGGTTAGCCTGCTCGTTTCGGCTTGTGATGTCACAAGCCGTGCCGATTTTGAACAGCTCACCCAGAGACTGAAGGCAGGACACATTCAGAAACTGTATCTCACTCTAAACAGCATGGATGGATTTTTTTCAAAGTTTGTATGTGTGTGGAAGCACCAGAGACACAACAGAACACCCCAAATCCCAGAAAAAGTGTTTTTTTCATAATATGGGCACTTTAAAGATTACTTTTTGGGCATCTTAGGCCTTCATTTATATAGGACAGCTGAAGACATTTAAGGGGAGAGAGAGGGGGAATGACATGCAGCAAAGGCTGCTGCGTCGAGGAGTAAACCTCTATATATGGGCGCCTGCTCTACCAGGTGAGCTACCCAGGCGCCCTTTTTGTGTGCTTTTGAAGTAGTTACTTCTCACATGAAGTGCATTTTCAAACAGTACACCTCTTATGTTAGGTCTTATCAAGCAGAATAACTGAAAAAGTTTTTTCTGGTTTGACCTCAGAAATAAATGATTTCAGAATGGAAACCCTGTGAAGCAAGGTCTTTGTTGAGGCAGAGCTGTTAATTATTTTTAACGCTGTGGTAAATCAGAAAGCATTAACTTTGTGTTGTTAATCAAATATACTTTTTAAAATCCACCTATCCCTAGTGGTAAGATCTACCTTTGTTCTGCTTGTCCGTATGAGGTAAATGTTTTTTTCTTGGCTTTCTCCTTCATCACATAAAAATCTTTGTGTTTGTGAACCCACGTTGCTTTGAAAACTAGCAATTAAAATGTTTTTTAAAGAATTTTAAAGCCAACACTAATTAGCAACTTGGCAAAGTTTCCTTATTTTCAATGCCCAAGTTATTATGATTTAGTGCCTTCAATGACAAACGCCTTTTTCCAAGCAGTGTGTCTGGCTTTTTTTCCCCAATCCCTGTTCATTCAATTGCAAACTTGACCTATCCATACACACCTACAGACATACCAGCTTGTTTTTTTCCATTCTATACAGTACCTTCCTCCTCTGCCTATATTTCTTCAGCCCTGTTTTACCTTTCTCATACATTTATACATATTGTATATTCCAGTTATTCCTGCCCCAAACTACATGCGGCCTGACAGTCCCCATATAACCGCATCCTGACATTTCCTGATGGATATGGAGACAGCAAAGACAGTTTACCTCTGCTTCCTCCTCCTCCTGCTCAATCTCACCGTCCTCCCCTTTCTCCCCCTTCTCCCCACATCCTCCCTTGTGTGCTGGGCGAGGAGAGAGAGACAGATGATGTGTGTGTCTCTGTGTGTGTATTTGGAGAGGATGGGTGTGTGTTTATGCGATGTGAGAGTGTGTGTTTGTGCAGCCTCTCTGCAGGCTCTTTATACTAGTCTGGAGTTTTCCACCGATCCCCGTATGGCTAGTGTTGTTTCCCACAAGACACACACACACACACACAGACACATGCAAACACATCCACAAGAGACCAAACATCTTGTTAATGATTGTGTGTGTGTGTGTGTGTGTGTGTGTGTGTGTGTGTGTGTGTCTGTGTGTCTGTGTGTCTGTGTCTGTGTCTGTGTGTCTGTGTTGTCATGGCTGCGTTCAGGGCCGAGAGAGACAGTAAGTGTACTTGCTGTGGTTGTATTTGACAGAGACAAAAGATGGAGAGAGCATTTGAATGCATATTTGTGAGTGCATGTGTGAAAATGAGAGACAAAGTATGTGTGAATGTGTGTGTTTTTCACAAAGACAGTGCGTTTTAGCCCATGTGCACGTAAGCGTCTGTGCGTGTGTTAAATACTGTCAGTGGCCAGATGGTTGTGAGAGGCCGCAGCATCATTTTAGAACAAAGAAGATAGATAATAAACGTTTCTGTGTGTGCGAGTGTGTGAGCTTGTACATGTGTGTAAGTGTTCCTGCCCTTTTATCATTATAAGAACCAATAATCCTCCAAACTCATTTTGCAGTTCTTTACTTTGAAAAGGGCATGCAATGGTTTAACATGAGAGTTAAAGGGAAATTTCGGTTTATTACAACTACGACCTCATTTGTGTAGTTTTTTCCCCACAATTTTTATCAGCTATGATATTGTTGTTGTTGTTGCAACTAAGTTCTATAATCAGACGGTTTGTAAACAAGCAAACAGTTTAGCCAGACTATGAAAACCACTTTACATTACCATACTATTGGCCCTCCTTCCATTGGCAATAATAAAATACTCACCAAGTTAATTGCTGTTGGGAATGCCACAACATTGCTAATCAACTGCAACGGTGCTAAAAACAAGTTAACAATAAATAAACCCACGGAGTGTCTCTATAGTATTTCAACTTTAAACGTGTTCTCTTCATTTTTATCTCCATATAACATTCTTATGTTGCAGTTTATCAAGTGTGAATATTTTCTGGTTTTCTGAGTGGATGGACCAAACAAACAATTTGAAGACATTGCCTTGGATTTGGGTAATTTGTGACTTATATTTTTCACTACTTTCTGACATTTTATAGGCTAAAACAATTAATCGATACTGAAAATAATTATTAGTTGCAGCCCTATATTAATATAAAGGGGTACTTTAGTGATTTGGTCCATTAAGTTTTGGGACTAACAAAAGATGTTGAAATATTCAGATTTTAAGCCTCTTTAATGTGTCAAGCTCCAAAGACACAGGATCCTACAATTTCCTTGTAACTCAATGTAAGTAGTATGTAAGTATTTTCCATTACACCCTCCTGTCTGGTTAATGCCCAGTCTTCGGAACTCCACACCCCTTTGGCATTTGGCTGCATGTTTTATAAAAAAACAGAATTTCCTTTCAGTGAATCGTAAAAATAAAAAATAAAATAAACAGTAGAATGTCCTCACAAGGAGTGTGCTACATATGCATGTCTCTATGTCAGTGTATGCATGAAAACTGTATGAAGTAATGACATAGCATCCTCATTACAGAGCATTTGTCATCTTCACAACTCAAGGTCTTATGATGAATGTGACCCTATTGTTCCATACACTTAGTCCCTTTTGCTAATTTATAGAGATAAAATAGCCTGATATTGCAAATGCACAGATAATGAAGTAACAACAAGGACGGCTGAATGAAAGAGAGAACAAATAGATGTGTTCGAAATGGTTTAAATCTGGCTGTGTTTGTGCCTGTTAAAAACCTGGGAGAATGACAAAATCACACGTTTTTCCTTCACCAAACCCCATTCTTCCTCCATGCTTACCCATACTTTCATGTTCATGAGTGTACATACTGTATGTATGGATTAGGTGTATAAGCCACTGGACATGTGGCTGCATAGTTAAATGGCTTCTGGGAGACTTAATGTATAGACAAATCCCAGGCAGCGGTGCACTCACAGTGTGAAGGGTAGCATGGTGGAAAAATGGTGGTGAAAGCATTATCATAAATAGTGTTGAAACTGAACAGTGAGAGACTCTGCCAGACATCCTAAATCTCTCCACTGTTGGTTTTTGTGGAGATAAACTGTACCGCATAAGTTTTTCCTCCGCTTGCTGTTGAGGTTTGGTGTTTTAGCGTGTGCTTGTTCTGCCCCTTTTTTGAGTTTTAGGCTTTAAAAATGGACAATTTTAGGAAAGTAAGGAGATGTAGTTTCAACCTCATCCCTTTGATATTTGAAGTTGCTTTAGGGCTAGGGTTAAATAAAACTTAGTGTGAGATTAGTATTAAGCACATGGAACGTATAATGTTTGTGTGTGTGCTCCTGCTTATACAGTGTTTCTATTTATAGTTTTCATTCATGATTCATATATTTTTCATTTATTTATTAAAACAAGACTCACAAAACATAAAATTTGAAACATGAACATTCTCCCCGCCAGGACATGAAATTGGCACCCGCCCACCCGCCAAATGCGGGTAACTTTTGTGATTGGCGGGTGAAACTGTCAATCTACCTGCCACATTGGCGGGTAGCCAATGAGAATTGAGTGATTCAGACTTGTAACTATCGGTAAGCAGGGTACGCTGTTGCTTACGGGCCTGGTCCAATCAGGGGCCCGCATCACTGGAAGACACTGATTGACAGCCGGGGCTCCCTATCGCATTTTCAATACTCACACAATCCCAGCAGTCCCACGTGCAGCCACTGACCAAGCGGGAGTGAGAACGGGTAAAGTTAATTTCCTAGTTTCTGATATGAAGACGAGACGTATGTGTGCAAAACATTTCAGACCGTCCTGCCAACATGTATACATTTTAACATCAGTGTACGCTGTAACGTTTTTTCACTCTAAAGTCAGCGGCTGCTGTTTCAAATTGTCGGCTCTCTGCAGCGGGCGGGGCTGCTCCGTTTCACAAACACACGCATGCACAGACACACACACAAACGCACACGGTGGATGCAGGAAAAAACGCAGATGAGACGTACAGGATGACCTAAATTGAGGACAGCTACGTTATTGTAAGTGCAATGATAAGTTAAAGTCCAATAAGTACTTTATTAAACCGTATGAATGTGTATCCCAGGCCAGGATAGGAAATTAACTAACAATGTAAAGATCAACAAGCCACTGACAGTGACAGATATGTTCATATTTGATTCATTCAATACATTCTTATTTTGTGTCTTAAATCCACCAGCCTTTTTCATATTTTACATTTGCAGCATCCTGAGCCTTTTTGGTAAGGTTACTAGGAAATCTCAGCCCAGAGTAATTAATTAATAGTAATAAGTATTATTCTCCCCAAAACAAGTTTCCTTTTTATTTTTATTTTTTTATTTTTAAGAACTATACAAAAAACATTCATGTGTTATGGTGCGCATTCACCAGTGTTTTGTTGTTGTTGTGGTGCGCGTAGGCTACTCCTGATTTTGTCAGTCATCTCATCTCTTATATCAGTGGCGTAACGAGCAAACACGGCGGGCCCCCCCACTACAGCACGTGATGACGGCGCAATGTCCACCAGTAGGCTACCATCAATAGGACAGGATAGGATCATAGAGACACAGCAATTCCTGTTTCTCACCTTTATGACGCAAAAGAAAAAACTGGCTGGTAAAAAGTCCCTGTGGCAGGTGGATTTAAAAATCCACCTGCCACAGTGGCTGGTGGTCAAAAAAGTTAACTTCATGCCCTGCTCCCCCCTCCTCGTCATCACCACCCACCCAGAAAAAAATCAAGAAAAGACGACTCATTAACTACAATATTCAAAACCATACAATGGCATAATAACAAAATAGACACACTTTAATCCAAATAAACATAAATGACAACACCATAAGCCCATCGTGCACGTCTCTCCCCAGCACAAAGCTTCTTAGGAGCCCTCCAGAAAGCTCAAGTACCTTCCCTATTTCCTGGTGTAGACATCCAATCTGGCAAACCGTTTAAATGACATCTTTTCAAATGCTGCAACTCTAGCTGTCTCACAAGCCCACTCTTGGGTTGATGGCATCCCTTCATTCCTCCATCCTCTTAAAAGAATTGGTCTGGCTATCATTAAACTAGTTTGGACCCAACTTCTTATGTGCTTATCTATTTCACTTAGGATTGTTCTATCTCCTAGAACAAATAATCTTGGATGGAACCTGTGTCCCTGCATCCGAAATAGGTTATCATGGTATTTTGTTTTTAGAGTCTGCATTTGGGTGCAAATGCTTGTAAGCAAATGCTTAGGGGAATTATTACATAATAAATACATTCAATACATAATTGTGTATCTTCTATTGACGAACACTTTGAGACTAATTACTTTTCATATGAATGTGTATTTTGTCTTTGAATGTATGTGTGTTTCATATTCAAACCCAATTCGCCTTGGTGTTTTTGCAGTTTTCTTCCCTCTACGTGATGATGCAATTATTTAGAATTAACACTGTGTTCAAATTGCTTGAGTTATTGTCCTTTAAGGGAATATTCATGAGGCGGAAAGAGTCTTTATCCCTCATTTGATTTAAGTACTGCCTGCCGCAACAGAAACTACACAGCCACTAGCTCATTAAAAATGCTGAGTCATTTCTGGTCAGAGGGAAAAGCTGAGTGGGCAGAATGCTGTGCTGGTGCAGCTTTGTGCACATGAGGTTGACTAACCTATACTACCTTTTCCTGGTTGTTGTAGCCTTATTTCCTCTGTCATTCCTGATGTGTGTTTTTGTGTAACAGATACATCTCTACTGTTATGTCCGTATCTTTTGTTTCTCCTATCGACATCTTCTCTAACTTGAACTGAATTTGGTAGCAGAAACATAATGTGTGATGACTCTGCCACATGTGAAATATGATTGAAATAAGTCAGTAGAGTCTTTTAATGTACATGTATTATACCCTGCTGAACCCACAGGCAGGCCCATATTTACAAAAGTTGTTCAAACTTTGTTTTAACAGGGCTCGCACCCTGAAGTTGTTACAGTAGAGCTCTAGGAGTGCCATAAATTCCCCAAATTTACCCCCAAACCCACTGCTGGAGTTTTGAAATTAAGAATGAGAGAATAAGAGAGGGATTCCTATATTAGAGTGACGCCAAATCGGATGCTCTTTCCCCCCATGAAATACTAAAGACACTTTGTCATCTTACACCATATAGCATGATGGCTACAGTAAATAAGTGAAACAATCAGAAACATATTCTATATGTAACTTTGTCAGGTTTAAGGCCGCAAGTTAGATGAGCAGATCGATACCACTTTCAAGTTGGTATGTTAAGTATTCAGCTAAAGCCATTTTGATAGATTTCTTGGAGTCCTGTCATCATTACCAATAGCTTAAGAACGATATAACAGTTAAAGAGGTTAAAGAGTTTTCAATGGCTTACGTTTTTATAGTTGTCAAACTTGATTAATTGCTATGTTTCCCTCTTGAGGTAATTTTGTCTAATGAACTGCTCTGCCATGTGCAAAATGGAGGAGGATTTGATAGTAGCAATTCCAAGCTGCCCACTTGTACAGCTGAGTCTGAAGGCCTGCTAGGAAAAGACTAAACGTATGCTTACTGGTTAATTGGTTTAGTTAATGGAAAGCACTGAAAGGCTTTTATTGATTCTTTTCTGGTCATTTTCAAAGACTGCTATTTAATTGGAGCCTGCTAGCTCTGTAAGTGGAAGTAAAGTAATAGTATAAAACATATTTCTAAATCAGAAAAGAAAAAAACATTTCTGTTCAAGTGCACTACAAAGATGCAATCAGAGCCTTTTGCGCGGTCTATGATTAGTCAGAATAAAACTGCTCTTCACAGTGAGCAGTGTGGAGTGGTAAGCGGTTACGGTTCGGTTTGGTATTTATATAATGTATCTAAGATAGTAGAGTGTCACCATTGCAAAAACAAACATTGTGGAAAGACGTGTGGAGTGAAGAAAGTAAGGTTACAGCAGGGTGACAGCTTTGATTGGTGTCAAAGAGTCAACCTGTGAGGCATCTCCTCCCTCAGCCGCTATTGATTGGCCTAGGAGAGTGGGAAAGTGAGAAGAAAAAAAAAAAGGAGAGAGCAAACAAAGATAAGAGGAAGAGGAGACTCGAGAAGAAGGGGAAGACCACTTGTGTTTGTTGAGGTGAGGAGAGAAGGTGAAAGAGAGAGGCAGCGGATAAGGCAACATAAGGGGGTAAGAAAAAAGTCAAACTGAAAGAGGATCTGACGAGGAGGGCCAGGGAGGAGAGATGAAAGGACACAGAGAGTGAGAGCGAGTGGATTTGGCAGCTGAAAAAGAGGTGAAATTAAGTTCACCGGGGAAGGAAAGGAGTCTCTCGTACTTCCGTAATTATCTGTTTCACTTTCCTGTTTTCACTCCTGTAGTGAACACTTTTTCTATCACTCTCTACTCTTGCCTCCCACATGCTGCAATTCCACTTTCGCACACTCATATATGCCACTCAACACACACACACACACACACACACACACACACACACACACACACACACACACACACACACACACACACACACACACACACACATTCAAGCACCTTTGAATGTGTCCTAATCTCCTGGACATGTTGGAGCATTAAATGAGCTCACAAAGTGAATGTCAGCCAAGATAGATAAACACAACCCTCTGTCGTCAAACAATGCATATTAGTAATGGTTTGCTCTTTCACTGCATTCCCTGTAACTCCTTCAGACGCATACACACACTTACACACAAATTCACAAATCATTTGGGTTTTCTTTTTCTGTCAATTTCCTTTCTGTCAGTCTTTGCTTAGAACAACTCTCACAACAAAACACTGTTGTCTCTCTTTTGGTCTGCCTGTTTGAATAGTGTTATTTGTCGTGTTTGTGCTTGTGCTCATTTTTTATGTTTACTCTGTTTTATCTAGAGAGAAACAAGGAAAAATAATTTTTCTGTGTAGATCTGAGTGTGTGTAAGAGAGATGGACAGACAATAACAATGTCGGAAAAAAGACTAGCAGTGAGTGAAAAAGGTATGGGGGGGAGAGAGGGACGAGGGAGAGGTATAAACGGCAGCAGTAGTTGAGGAGGGGAAATTAAAAAGGCAGAGGAGAGCTATCAGAGAGCCTTTTAATTAGCCACCCCGTTTATCACCATCGGCAAAACTGAGCCAAGGTATCGCTGTTGTCGTGTCAGGAGAAAGTTGGCAAAGTACTTTTCTCCGAGGCAGCAGGCATGAAGGAGAGACCAAAACTAGAAAGAGGCCGAAACTAGACACAGGCAAGGGAGGAATGTTTGGAGAGAAAATAAATCATAGATATAATATAGGGCTCGTCTTATTATATAATACACATATGTCATTTTATATGTAAATACAATATGAATATAAACATAAAATAAATAAAAATTAATAAAGTATGTTGTGTCCTTGCATTATATCCAGAGACACATCCATTTGATTCTTCATTAACAACAATGAGAACATGTTCTGTGATACTTAAATAAAATCAAACTTTACACAAAACGACCAACTTTTTCTTTCTATTTGAAAACATTCTACAAACAATCCAAAATATTAAATAATTAATTTTAGTAGATTAGTCTTTGCTGCATTTCATTCAATAATTAATATTATAATTATCTTAAACTCCAGTTTTCCCCTTATAGTTCCCCTTAAGTTTCTTTATAAGAAATTCTTTCTAAGTAACATACTATATAAACTGTGTATCATGTTGTTGCAGCTTAGTGAGTGAAAGACTGTATATTTTATGGTTGCATCATATTCTACACGTCTGTTGCAAATTTTGGAGCTCATTTTGGGGAAATGAGCTCCCAAATTTGGTATATTGAGAAAAATGTTGTCTTCTCCACTATAATTTCAAATACAGTTCAATGGGGTTGAGCAAAGTGCACAACTGCACAACGTGAATTTGTACTGCTCTATTGTTAGCTCAGGGGGGTTTAAGAGATAAAAGACATACAGCAGTTTTCGTTAAAAGCACTCTGTAAATATTTTTTAGGCTCAGTGAAACTGAGTCCAGCGCGAAGGAGACCCGACTCAGAAGGAGGAGAGGTTAGTGAGGCCAGCTTCTCCGCGGCAGGTGACAGTGCGCACGGATCCGCTGCGCCACGCATGGATGAAATAATGAAATAGTAAATAGGACTACAGTAACAGAAATATGTGCAGAATTAAGACAGTCAAGACAGCCCAGTGTTTGGGACCGGGTACACCTTGTTCACTTACATAGTCTACAAATCATCCACGGGATCAATTACTCATCACGAGTTTACCCACCCGACACAGCGGTTGTTCCTGGGGAGATGGATCCGTGCTTCCCGCCTCCTGTACGCCATGGATGTCTGAGCCTCAGCAACTACAGACTCAACACCCTATTGCATCTTTCAGTGCCAATCTTTTTGTTGCACAGTGAGTAAGATATTTAATTTATGGGAAATACAGAGGATGACTGAAAGTATTTTCTAAGTGGATTTTTCATTCATTTCCCATCCTCATGTTTAACAGAGGTTAAGTAGCCTGTTAATTAAACAGTTAGTAGTGTGAAAGATGTGAAACATTAGCTACATAAATTATCAAACTTTTATGGAGTATCAGCGGATATAATCATTTTTTTTATAGACAACATCACAGACGTATGCCAGTAACTGAAGTGGAAACTTTATTTTGTAATGTTGGTGAGTTTCTGGACTTTTCACTAAGAATTCGCCACGTTACAGAGCCAGAGAAGAGTTTGCGGACGGCCCGCACATTCTCACGTCTGCTCAAGTTTGTGTGACGGAAAACCAGCGTACGCAAGCTTTTCGTGCGTACGCAACGTTACATGAGGCCCCTGGATCTCAGATATATGGAAACGCTGAACGAGGTGGTAAATAACAGAAAGAAGAAACACAACCTCCATCTTTATTCAAAACTTATGTACTTCACTGTGCAACACCACAGGCAAAACACTGACTTACTGACTTCACATCCTTCTCTATACGTAGAGAAAATGAGGTTGGTTGACGCTTGACTTCTGCTGTATGGCCTAGTGTACACATGCACTCTCAGTGTTCATTATGCAGAGCTCTTGGGGCCCGAGTTGACTAAACAGTGCATACCAGTACTCTGCTGAACACGGCACACGGCAACAAGAGCGACACATGCAAGCACAAACGAGCAAACATACAGGCCTCTTCACCAGCTATTAGCTCACAGGTCAGTGTCTGTGTGTCATTATTTTGGATGAGAGTGCATGTACGTACAGTATATACCCGCCTATCCGTGTGCATGTGTTTTTATGGGCATTCAAGCATGTACTGAAACTACATGTGGGATGTTGGGACTCCATAATATACCCTGTGGTGCCAGAGCATCCATTCTAACTATCCTCTTTATACTAGCTAGATCTAATTGAATCTAATTGGGACAATTAAAGTAAAATTGGACCAGAATAATTTATTGAGCCAGTTATCTGTAGTAATTAGGAAGTAATTGGCCTATTGTTATCTTTACAAGTATCCTGGAAGGGCTGACAAAGACCTAGCACGCAGACCTATAAGTGAGATTGGTACATAGTGCATAAAGAGTCCTGTTAGTGTGTTTCCTCCTCTCTACACGTTAACATATGTGTCGATCTGCATGTGTCTTCAGTATACAGATGTTGCATATTTATCTTTTCTTTAAGAGTGTGTGTGTGTGTGTGTGTGTGTGTGTGTTTTATTGCATTTTCGCTTTGCCCTACAGCTGTACCTATTGATGTCCAGTGTGCTGAAAGTCGTCTATGTGCAGCAAAATCAATGAGAGTCCACTCGCACATAGAGGACATCCAATATTCTTTTTTTACTTATACGCTTTCATCTTCTTCTAATTGTTTGTCATCCCTCTTGTCCTTTCATCCCTACTCTCATGAAGCACATTTAGACCTCCTTATTGCTCTCGTATTGATTAAAAAAGTAATACCTAAAATACGGTGACAAAAATAGGAATACAATAGACTAAGAATGAGGAAGAAAATGGAGCTTGAGTGGAAATGATCTTGGAGAGGTTAGATGAAGAGCAGGAGAGAAAAAGTGACCGAGTGAAAATAGGTGAGGTAATGTCTACACGTTAAGACAGAACAAGAAACAAAAACTGCAGTAAATTTTAGATTCAAATTTCTCAATGTGACATTGATGTGGTTATACTGAAAGGTAGCATGTGGTGGCCTCATATGCCATTAGAGCATATATGTCTAACATGGGGGGTGCAAATGGGAATCCCTTTCTTTGTCTTCCTCCATAGGTTTTTCTGTTACATTTGTACAAGAGTGGAAAGAGAGGATGCTCCTCTTAAAGTCTTTACTTACATTGTATGTATGTAAATGTTTCTTAACATCTATTATAAGTTTTTGTAATACTGAACATGTCATAATTCAGTATGTTACTCATTATTGATTAACAGCAAATAATGAAAAAGCATATCTATCCACCATTTTGTTTACAATTGTTCAACAGCACTAAAGGCCTTAAGGTCACTACATTATAGAACAAAGCTTTATATACAGTACATTCAATTTCATGAACAAGACCAACACTGTATTGAAATAGCTTAGTGTTTATGCTAAACCATCATACAGTATATCAATAAAAATACACATTAGACAAATATGCGTTTCTATAGACTACATACAGTAACGTTAAAGTGGCTCTACCCTACATTTTTATATTAACTTGGTTCACATTACTGTTTAATGTGAAAGGGGTCACTAATAGTGACAATCCCAAAGACAAGTCGTCTCTGAACTTTGCAGTTCCCGTTCGACCTACAGAGCCTTTCAGCTTCTTTTAACTTTACAGGTTTGATTTCTCACTCACTCTCATCAGTGCTTTTTCCAGCGGTGGTTTGCTAACCTGCCAGGCAGACAAAGTTAGCGACGAGCTGGTGAACATAGTGTAGCATTTAGCAGCCAAAGAGCAGACACTGGTTGTCTATAAATTCCCTTTCACACTATAATAAAAACACCCCAGTAGATATTTATTATGGAGTGTAAGTTGAGTTGTTTGTTGTGCACAATTTCTAGTATGTGTGGTGCATATTGAATAGGAGTTATTGAATATGAAGTTGTCACTAAGACATCACTTAATGACTAATATGTTAATTACAGCTGAGTGAAATAATGCAGATGAAGAATACATATGGCCCGAAGGCTCACAGAAATCAAGTTGGGAAACTAAAGGTGGCACATTAGTATGCTGTCTTTAATGGTAGAAATTTTAATCCAATGCAAAATACTCCATTAAAATACCTAATGAACTGAAAACAATAGTGAGTGCCTTTCTGGGGAAATGCAGAAATAGTGCAGAGCAGTGCACCGGGAGGAATGCTACTTAAACAATGGAAATGATAATAGCAATGTTCTTGGTAGAAACCTTTTAAAGGGAACATTTTAAAATGACAGCAACAACTGGTGATTCCCTTCCATTTCTACATCCATTGTCTTGTGTCATGCTGCTTATTGTTGATTCAGCACTGTTTTTACAATCGATAACTTATAAATGACCTTGTAAGTGTTTATTACTGTAATAAATAAAATAGACTTGACAAATCTATCCTTAATTGTGAATCCTTTATATATTTGAACATTGCAACACATGTAGAGGCAGGGTGTCTTTTGCAAACTCTTTGTATCTGCATAAGACCACGTCTGTAGCACAGCTGGAGGACTGATTCACAGTGACGCCTGCGGCAACTGTGTGAAGAACAGAAAACTCCCCACCAACTTCACTGTGTCTTTTTTTGTTACTTAGTCTTTTCTCCATGTGCCCCAATATTTTCTTTGTTATTGTGACAAGAGGTAGATCCCCCACCCCCCTCTACCTTTTGCCTTTTATTCTTGTCAGTGTGCTCCTTCAGTCCTTTTGCTCTCACACCCTCCTCCTTCACATCTTCCAAGGCGCCAACTGTTTCAAGACAAAAACACCTCCAGCCCCTGTTTCTTTTTTCTTTTGACTCCTGTTTTGCTCACTCTGTTCTTCCCTGAGGATTCTGAGTCAGGAGCTGCCTGAGGTAGCTTCCCTGTCAGGGTGCTCGCTACCTGTCTCTTTCCCTCCCTCCATTTCTTCCTCCCTCCTCCCCTTTTTCCTCCTCCCTCCATTTTCCTCACTATTCCATCTTATCCCATGGGATTCCCGGGCCTTAATTATTCATTGTAATTTGTAGATTAATTCTGCATGGCTACCTCCCTCATCACACACACACACACACACACACACACGCATGCACACACGCACAGGCACACACACACACACACACACACACACACACACACACACACACACACACACACACACACACAAACACACACACGTTTCTTTGTTTCTCTGTCTTTTAATTTCTCTACTCCACCTCAGGCACCCCTCTGCTACTTCCTCATTTTATTGATCCTGTCTTTCCTATCTTTATCTTTTTCTTTATTTTTTCCTTTCCCTGTCTTTAATCTCTACTTCTTTCTTCCCTCCATCTTTCTCCTTTAATCTTTCTATTCCTTCTGTTGCTTACTACACCTTTCTTTTGTTCTTTCTCTCCTTTACTCCTTCTTTTCCTATTTCCCTCAGCCCTCCTGTCTCAGCCTATACTAATCTCTGGTTTTCTCTGTATTTCTCTACCTATACATCCTTTCCTCCTCCGTTCTTCCCTTCCTCCCTCCCTTCCTTCCTTTCTCTTTCTCTCCCCTCTCCCTCCCGGTGACAGGTTCCATTATCATGTTTCTCACGGCTCGCCTGCTCTCCTCCTGATGGATGACCTCATACGAATATTAATTTACTGTAGCATTAACAATATCACATCTTATTCTACACTTACCTCTCCTCCTCCCTCTCTCCCTCTCTCCCTCCCTCCCTCCCTCTCTCTCTCCCCATCTACCGGCTCTACCCTCCAAACACCCTTCAGCCAGCTCTCTCATTTTCTTTTGTCACTTTGCTCCCTCACTTACTCTCTTCTTGTGTCTTCATCTCTCTCTGCACTTTTGGTTAAAGTTAGCTCTCCTGATTTAAAGTAAATTCCTTCGCATTGTTGCAAATATATTTTTAAAAGACAATAACACGTCTTTTATTATTTAATTTTGAATGCCAATGCAATCTTAACACAGACACAAACCTATAATGTATGTACACTGCAGAAATACAATATTGGATCAAATGGGATTTATTGAGGCCCCATGAAATCCCTCTTCCTGAAGCCAAATGTTGGGGCAATCTACATAATTCATGCATCGCATCATGACACGCAGTGCATAATAGAAGTATTGAGTGAAAGGTGCTTGCACACTATATAGATCGGCGGTGTGAACGGAAAAGCTGTTGACATGAGAGAAGATGAGGGAGGTGATGGAGGAAAGATGTGTAAAAGATGAGTGCTGATGATTGCGAGGAGAACAGGCTGTTGGCTCTGGCACTCTTTGCTCATATGCTCTTTATCTGCTGCTTTCTCACGATATCTCTTCTCTCTTTTCCACCACGTTTTCCCTCTTTCTTACTCTGCTTTTCTCTCTTACATTACACCCATTTCTCTCTCCCTTCCTCTCACTGTGTTCTCCAAATCCCACTTTTTATCCCATCCTCTCTCTCCCTGTCGTGAGAGGCTCTTGTACACAGTATTTATCATCACCTGTCCATGTTCATTTTAACCGGAGGACTCATCTCAGGGCTTGGCTGCTGCTGCTGCTCTAAATCAAGCCAACCAAGCCTTTCAAGAATTTCTTCAGATTAGACCTGTTCTCTGGTCAAAGTTGGGTGGAGCTATGCTGGGAATTTGCTGAGGTCACCAAACTCCTTTTTAGAGTAATGAAGGTGAAAATTGTACCACCCTTACAGATGCAATAACACGAGAGCTTGGAAGATGTCAATCAAGTATGGCCTGTGCACGCCTACATAGTTCTTAGAGGAGCTCTAGTGTGTGTGCTACAATAGACATAAAATGTACCGTATATGCAAGCTTTTGCAAAATCTGTTCAGTGGTCTACATGCTTCTGCACTGCAAGAGATTTGGCTAATTTAGCATAATTGTGCAGAATTTACAAATTGAAATACATAATATTTTGGCGAACATTTTTTCTTACTCTCTTGTGATATTTTGCAACCTCACTGAAGATATCTTTTGAAGACCGAAAAGGGTGCACATGGCCATGTTAAGAGCTGTGTGTTGTGAACTCACACAGCAAGGTGCAGACCAATATGAAATTCAGTAGTCAATTCAAAATTAAAACACCACTACACCATGCAATAAAGCATGCAACCAAGCACTGGAGAATAATTGTGTGATGTGTAAGAGAAAACACCCCAATTATATTACAAAAAAAGGTGGTGCGGTAATGAAAAAGTCACCTTGATATAATTTTTTGATCATTTTATTTCCAACTAATAATGGACTTACAAATCTGCTGACGCATTTCAGTGGGAAGCTTTCATCACAGCATGATGTACACGACGTCAAAGGACAAAAAAAAGACACATTATGCAATGAATAATCATCTATTCTACATCTAAAAATATACTTAACATTTCTTGCCTTCTGATTCCCAAATTCCATCCTATCACACATGTACAATTGACAGAAACTCTAAGGTCTGAGAGCCTGTTGTCTGAGTAATAATGCACACAGTGTTTGTTTAAATCCCTGCTGGGCAAATAATTCCCAACTCTAAAATAATTTTGTGAATGGTGATTCAGCAGCATTTACAGTATTGTTATCCGATTCTTTATTCTTCAACTTTCTTTGGTCGTCTCTAACTTCAGCTACAAAAAACATTCACATATCTAAATGTTCAGCTCTTTAAGCACATGCTGGGACTTCAACATTTGTTCTGCTATTTATACTTTTTTAAATATTAAGCTTTTTTAAATTCTTTTTTACAATTAAAGTCAATGGGAGCAGGCTTCAAATCCTCTTCTACTTCAAAATGCTACTCCTAATTCATACTTTCACCTACAGACACCAATCAAACTTTAAACCATTCACAAAAACTTCCGCTATTAGGCTCTATCTCAGCTGTGTGATATCTTTAACAGTTTTTGTGGAAAATAAGTTTAAGTTTAGTGTTCCTTTCAGGAAGTTTATAATGGATGTGTATTGTGTGACTTACAGTGGGTGATGTCATCGCTAGAGCACAGAGCCTTAAAAAAATCATCTTAGTCCCTTCTCTATAACTTGCTTTCACGCCCACAATTTTTCCTTGTCATACAACATATATACATCAAAACGTAGGTATGCTTGTCTACTTTCAGACAATGTGCTCATTTAAGCAATAGGACTTAAATATTTTGCTCAGTGAGCTTCCAAATGACAGTTCCAAATCTTCCTCCATTCGCTGCCCATGTTAAACATCCTTGACATTTCCACGCAAAGGCACAGCGAACCACTTTTTTGAATCGCTGATATGCCCACTTTTTTTATTTTTCCACATAAATTTTATATCAATACGTTCCCAAAGGACTTGCGGCGCTGAAAATGAGGTCATTTCACTTATGCCACCTATAGTTTAGGCTGTCTGAGCCTTTCCTTCACAGGTTTCTCTCAGTGTCCCTTAATGTCAGCAGTCTGACACAGGTGATAGGTTGTTAGCTGATTACAAACATCAGAGACCAAAGCGATCTCCTCTGTGTTTACAAACATGGCCACTGATTAGTAAGCATGACGCAGCATTTTCGCCAGACAGTCAAATTGCAACTACAGACAGTAATATGTCGTTCGCCTGCCACTGCTGTGCCACTGTTGTAACACCTACAACTTTCATACAATATGGCTATTATTCAACTTTTAAAGATATATTAATTAAAACAATTATCACTTTTCCACATTTCTTACAACTTCATTTTCTTCTTACACATTTTAACCAGCGATCCAGTTTAGCTTTTCAAAAAAACCTTTAATTATTCCACATCTTTTTTTACATTAGTGGTGTTATTCAACTTGTCAATGAAATTCATACCAATTAAAACAATTCCCACTTTTCCAACTATTCTCACTACTTCAACTTCTTACAGATTTAAGCTATTAATCCAGTTTAGCTTTAGCAATTTAGCTATTCAGCATTCACATGCATTTTCTGCAGGAAATGCATTTTCTAGTTTGCATTAGATATTTAAATGATAATATAATAAGCCTTATACGTATACATCTGCCACGAAGTAAAATACCAAACTAGATAAACCACACAACACACACACGCACGCATACACACACACACACACACACACACACACACACACACACACACACACACACACACACACACACACACACACACAGACAAGGAACTGAAAGATGTTGGCTACTTCGAGGGAAATGAGGAATAATGTATTTGTACTAACTTTTTTTCTTCACCCTTTTATTTACAGTATGTGACAATGCGGGTGACAGTTTGAGTGATGACTGATTACCTTTCAAGCCAGTGAAATAACTGTGGAAGATTACAAAGAATTCAAGAGACAACAAAAATAACAAACACGACAGTTTGATGGATAAAAGTGTCACGAATGGATTATTAGTGAAAAAAAGTAGAAGCTTAAATAATAAGTGTTGTATTTCAATTTGTGCATGTGGGTGTGCAAGGGAAAGAGAGAGAAGGAAAAAGCCTGACAGATGAGAAGGCCATTGTGTGACAATAACAAAAGCTTTCTGTATAAATACTGTAGTGACAGGTATAGCCGACAGTAGTGTGTGGTCTATAGGATGCAAAAGTAAAAGATGAAAAGGAGCGGCAACTCTGGAAATAGAGCATGTCGAATCTCAGATAGAGGCTCTTCATTACACTTGTATGAGTTAATATGCACAACTGTCCATTAGCACAGACAAAGTGGACTGGACAGAGATGCAAAATTAGACCTGAGTCAGCTATTACAAGGTTGAGTTAACAACTGACGAAGGTACGGCCTTCTGCTGTTTGTCTCAAAGCACGGTTACAACACAAAGTTGCACAGCAAAATTCATCTGTGTCTTTGCATAGTTTGGTGCTAGGGGCTAATTGTTGAACTAATGTAGCTAGCAAGCTAACACACCAGCAAGCCGGGGACATGTTACCGCTAGTCAGTCACAGTAGTTACCTGTTACCTACTGTTACCTACAGACATTTTGTTCATCAAGATTTTACATGATTTTACTCAATAAAGAGCTATTGAGGATAAAAAGAAAGCACTACAAAGCTAGCTGGCTTGCTAACTGTCAGAGAGCAAACTTATGAGTTTGGTCGTTACCAGGACGATTCAATTCACAGTTGATTCAAGAGATGTTTTGTACCATTGACTCTTGTCTCATAGCTGTCTGCAAACCATTCCTTGTGGAGCAGTTCGTACTGCGACAGAGGAATTTTAATTTAAAATTAATTTTGCTGTGCCACTTTAAACGCTGGCGTGACTGGGCCTTTACTCATAGTCAATATAATGAGCAGCAATTATAAATCAGAGATACAATCTGATTATGGCAGTAGCTCAGTCTGTAGGGAGTTGGATTAGGTACCGGAGGGTCGCTGGTTCAAGTCCCCATATGGACCAAAGTATGGTGTTGGACTGGTAGCTGGAGGGGTGCCAGTTCACTTGCCAGGTTCTCTTGAACAAGGCACCGAACCCCCAACTGCTCGGGGTGCCTGTCCATCGACAGCTGCAGTCCCCTCACTCTGACATCTCTCCATTACTTGTATGTATGTATGTATAGGTACTGAGTAGTGTGTATGTCAGGCCTGTGTGTAATGTGTATTCTAACAACAGAGAGAAAACATTGTAATTTCCCCTTGCGGGATTAATAAAGTATTACATTATAATAATACATTATTATTATTCCTTAATAACTTCCTTAGTAATTCAATATGATAAAATGATAGTTTTTGGTCTTTTTCATGCTATCTTTTCAAATTTCAAAAGAGATTGTGATTAATGCTTATTATTAGTCACATTACTGTTACAGAATTAAGACCAAAGGACAAACCTAACAGCTACTTAACACTGTGATTAATTCAGTCAACTCCATTAAAGCATCAAACACATTTTTAATTCCCAATGGAGTGTTTTGAAAAGTTTGCTCTCTTGTCATTTGTCAGCATTTACAAGAAAAGATCTAGTAATAAGTTGTTTGAAAGACATTATGTCTTAGTTTGACAATATGTACTTCTTGCCGTCTGCTGTATAATACCAAGGACAGAGTCTGCAGTATTAATGCAGGATAGATGCAGGATAAATGATTGAGTACCTCTATAACAGAAACTGCATCACCTTTGTCTACCTAGTGAAAAAGTTTCTGCATCCTTGAGTGATTATTCTCCTACAGACTTTAGTGTCATTTTGTCCAAGTGTATGTTAGTCTTACTGCCTGCCTTAATGTACTGTACAGTCGACTGTTCGTAATTTATGACCAAAGTGCAGATAAAGCTCAGCACTGAGCAAAGAGAGGATTTGTATAAGAAACTTGATTCAAGGTAAATCAGATGTGTTTTTCTAAAACAATGTTCAAATGAATGCACCACCTGTGCTAATATCTCTTCTTCTATTTAGCTGTTTCCTATCATTACATACTGTACATTTGTCTTACCTTTCTTTCATCTGTTTTTGTTTTGTATATTGTCAGTCAACTGAAGGAAATCCATCAACAAAACTAAGTTGGCTATTGTAGTGTTTTAATTCTTGACTAAAGCATCATGCTTACGTGTAAGCAGGTGCAATAGCCACAGATGAGTGAGAGCAATTCCAGAGTTACATTTAAGCCAATGGGTTGTCAGCTAAGATTCTGTGCTCCTGTTTCTGTGGCCTTTTGGCTGAGACGGCAGATACACTTATGGACTGACACACTTGCAGTCGTACCCACTTACAAACACTCATATGCAAAGGCAGTACACACTTGTTTGCTTCCTCTAAATGAGTGGCTCAGAGGAACAGTCTGAAATCACTCATATAGCTAAATCCCAGTTAATCACGTATGTGTCATGCAGCACATCAGACATTTTCCACATGACACATACATGTAAAATATCTCCACTTGACACCCACACAGCATCAGACTGTGAGTTCACAGTTTTAGCCTCCAGCATAAAACCTTTCCTTCCTCCCTGAGCACCCACTGAATAGAGACTCTAGTCCACTCCTGCTCACTCCGTCTGACAGATTCAGACTGGGGAGAGCAACTTAAAGCATCACTTACACCCTCTTCTGGGCAAAACACACTCTAATGGAAGGGAAAGACTGCATGCCCACTAGGGCCCAATTTGGTGTCAACAGTCCCCAAAGAAAAGGACATTGTTGCATGTTCCTTTATGTTATGTTTACTTTATCCCCATTTTATTTTAGATGGACTCTGGCATTAAGTACTTTATCCCCATTTTTCTCTTCACTTTAGAATTGCAAGATTTTCTGAGCTGGGTTCATTTAAGAATACTGTGCTTACTATTAAGTATGGTAAATCGTCTTGCAGCAGTAAACCCAACACATTTTAGGTGTGCATAACATAAAATGAGGAGTTAAAACAAATTTTAAAATATCTGCTCCTATGCCTTTTAATGAGATATTACAGTTTTTCTCAATCACTTTGGCACATTTACTGAAACAAACTTACAATTGTCAAAACTCTAAGTACAATCCTCACACCTCGTGGTACATTGAGCACATCACTATGTGACCTGCAAAAGGTGATTACTCAATCAAAATAAATAAAAAACTCCTATTTCAAATGTAAATAAATCCATCAATGAATAAATCAATGCCATCAAAACGATAGTTACGTATTGTAACTCCAGATTCTATGCGTATAGGCACAGCCCTCTAAGAGCTATTGCTATTGGGTTAATCCTTTAATCCTTTAGTGCATGCGCAGTTGTGAAGATTTCTTTTGCGCCCTGTGTCCCGCACGGGCCTCTCTTACGTCCGCAGATACTGTATATTACAGTGGCGCAGCCAGAGATCTGCTCCCAACATCAGCATTTTTCTTCAGCCAATGTTGGTGAAGCAGGTGGCCTGAATCTTAGAGGGCTGTGTCTATACTCATAGAATCTGGAGTTACAGTACGTAACTATCGTTCTATTTCGTATAGGCTTCGCCCTCCAAGAGCTATTGCTATTGGGTTAAGGGCAAAGCTGATGTAGTCAATGCCACCTGCGACACAAGGTCCACAAGCAGAACATAGACTAATTTGTCTTCCTATTCCCACTGAACAAGGTTTAATGAATCAAAACACATATTATTTTGATGAGAAAACCCTGTCGTCATCATCATGAGTGCCTACTACTGATATCGAGGCCCATGTCATGTGGATTGTGAAAATGTTTTATAGTGACAAAAAATTAATATCACAATTAATAACTGCAAAAAACCCTGCATTCCTCCAAGCTACTCAAGTGCAGGAGTATGGAGACAGCAGCAAAACCAAACCTGACAGCGCATCATCTGCCGTCAAGTGCGGGTAAAACTGCGTGAGTCATGGGGGACTCAGACGCACCGCGCAGATAAAAACGGATGAACGGGCACGGGGATGCCCAGGAAGCCGCTGCGCAAACGTCGGCCACCATCATGCCTCTTAGGAGGCTGCAGACGCTGACAGCGCTCTCATGGAGTGCGCCCAAATGTTCTGAGGGGGGTTCCACTCTCTCTGCGCTATAGACCTGGGTAATAGCTTCACACAGTCAATGAGACAGACGCTGCAGCGAAAGAGCCGCACCCTGTGAACGTTCTCTGTAGTGAACGAACAGCCGCTGTATTCGCCTGATGTCTGCTGTGCGTAAAACATACTGGAATAACGTGCGCACCGGGCAAGTCGGAGAGACACGACCTCCGCGTCGTCGTTATAAGGTGGAGGGAAAAACTTGCTCACCCAAAAAAGATTGTTAAAACTTTCGGTTTAATGATGGATTTGGCGGTAAAGTGGCAGTGCTCCCATCCCCTCTAATGGAGAGGCAGGATGATGAAACCGGCAGCGCGCATAAATCACTCACCCTCTTAGCCAACGTCAAGGCGAGGAGGAGCGCTGTTTTCAGTGACGGCATCCTGAGAAGGGCTTGTGTCAGAGGCTCGAAAGGAGGATTCCCCAGAGCTCGGAGCACCAGGTCTAAAACTAGAGATGTTCCGATACCGATACCAGTATCGGTATCGGCTCCGATACTGCCTAAAACGCTGGTATCGGTATCGGAAAGTATTGGAGTTTATGCACCGATCCGATACCACATAATAAAGCCCTAAAGAAAATCTACGTTAAAGTAATGTATTTATGTTCTTTTTTCGTTATAACTGACATAATAAAAGAACGTTCTGGGCCGTTCATTGTTCATGTTTCACAAAGAGTTTAACCTGAGCCAGACTGACAACAAAGATATAGAAATAATATCACATCCATGCAGGGATAGTAGTATACAGTTGTTAAAACATAATAAAATATATGACACACTGGTATCGTATCGGTACTCGGTATCGGCCGATACGCAAGTTCAGGTATCAGAATCGGTATCGGGAAGCAAAAAAATGGTATCGGACCATCTCTATCTAAAACCCATTGAGGTGTGAGAGCGCACAGCAGGTTTCTGTCGTCTGACCCCCTTCAAAAAATGTTTTACCAGGGGGTGCGCAAAAACTGACCTCTCTCCATAGCCCTCATGGCAGGACGAACCTAGGGGTTAATAACGTGTACCTAGTCGAACGTTCTCTTGGACATGTTTTCATGCTAATGGAATGCGTCTCTAGCTTTTAATAAGCTACCACAAAACCGGTGGTTATCCGCTAACACTAGCTTTCGAGGCATGGGGTAAATCACTATTTTCTACCACTAACAATGCTCAAAATAGCACCACACTTAAATGTCATCCAGGAAAAACCCTGGATGACATGTTTACACAGCAGTGAGTATCGCGCCCTCCCGCCGCTGTGAAAGGCGGTAGTTCGACTCTCACTCAACACTCTCATCATTCCACGTAATCAGCTGGGAGGTGGAGAAAAAACTGAGTAGGTTATAAGCACGCACTGAGTGGGTGTGTGAGCCTATCAATTCTGACACAGTGTGGCTGGCTCCGACAGCGTACTGCATGTGGGCATGGCAGCGAGCCTGTCTGCGTGTGTGCGAGGTGAAACATGAGGTTCAGCGGCCGCAAGATGTTCAGGAGGGACAAGGCGGACTGACTGAGAGGGAAAACTGCTTTTTAAGGGAACTGTGTGGTCCTTAAAAGTGCCGTTATGTTTCCAACTCTAGCTGGAGTGAGACGCGTTCCTAGTGCCCCGTCATCGTTGTTCTTTGAAGTCTTCAAACTGCTTTTCGCTGAAGAAAAAATGGGAACAGATCTCTGGTCGCGCCACTGTAATATACAGTATCTGTGGACGTAAGAGAGGCCCGTGCGGGGAACAGGGCGTGAAAGAAATCTTCACGACTGCGCATGCACGAAGGGATTAAAGGATTAACCCAATGGCAATAGCTCTTAGAGGGCGAAGCCTATACGAAATAGAACAAAAGGTT
Source organism: Sander lucioperca (assembly GCF_008315115.2). Taxonomy (NCBI): domain Eukaryota; kingdom Metazoa; phylum Chordata; class Actinopteri; order Perciformes; family Percidae; genus Sander; species Sander lucioperca. The sequence continues at coordinate 18,726,219 of NC_050186.1, read as the reverse complement.
CCTTTATCATTGCTTAGACCTAGACAGTCAAAATGCAAAGACATCTTGTCAAATGACACTGTACTCTAAAAGTGTGATAGTTACCCACTTTGTAATATTGTCCAATTGCTAACATTGTATATTCAGGCAGCTGAATAGTATTGATGTCAGCCATGGCACAGACTTTACTTGCTCAATGTATGTACACACCAGCCAACCAAAAATACACAAAGGAATACACAAAGATATACAACAGCAAAATAATCAGGAACTGTTTTGCAAGATGTGCAAAAAAAAGAAAATATGTTGCAAATGCATCAACCTCAAGGGTCATCCAATCTCTTCTCTGTCTGGCCACAAAATTTTATTGAAATCACACCTGATATCCTACCTTGAAATGCGGGAAAAAGAGGGAAAAACTTTTTGCATGACGCAGCCACCCCCTACAACAATCTGCCGTCACCTGTCTGTAATTCAATAGCAAATGAATGCAAACTATTTTGATCTGCAAGGCTTACTCAATGCATTTTGTGCCAAAGCAATGACAAATGACTATAGTCGTGAACAACTGACCTAATGTTCATATAAATAGTCTTATAGTTTGACAAAGTTAAATAGTCATTTCATGATTGTGCCAAAGCGATTGAGAAAAACTATAATGCTGCAATAGGTTTAAAGTCAAGCTGACAAATTTAGAAGTTTGGGAACAGGTTTTGAGGGCCTACCGTTCTTTGTACAGCCCGTTCTCACTCATAAAATACTGACAGTTGGTCAGTGGCTCTCAGCGTCAGATACCAACGCAAATATCACCCTTTAGTGTTTGTATGGGATGCAGCGGGCATAACAGCAGCTTGACCGCGGCGCTGTAAGATGATGTAATATTACATCATCTTAACAGCGCCGCGGTCAACGGTAACGAGCAGTATGAATGACCGAAAATTCGTGTAGGGAGGTTGGTTGGGGTGGTGGCAGGCAACACAGGGCTTTAACAGAAGAGACCAGGGCTGGTGTCCCGCGTGTCACTGAAATGTACATTTTTGTAACCCCACCCATGATCTTTTCCTAACCTTACTGTCCCGTTCTTCCTGACCCAGAGCGTCAAAAAGTGACGCCAAGAGTCCCGACCAAGCTCGTCTAAATATGATGCCAAAGGGCTAGACATGAATCCCAAGAGCGTCAAATAGTGATGCCAAGGTTCCTGACCCAGAGCGTCAAAGTGTGACACCAAGAGTCCTGACCAAGCTTGCTAAATATGCGCTAAAGGAGACCTTTTGCGTCGGTAACAAACGCCAAAGGCACCTGACCAAGTGTCGCTTTTTGACACGATGGGAGTGAGAATGTGTTGCTTCGTAAGGCCACAGGTGTCGACAAAAGTACCACACAGCTGTGATTGGCTGTGGCCTGATTCACTGAGAAAAACAATGTAGGGTCACGACAAGTTGTTACAACTCAACTGGTGTGAGTGCTGCAGTGACTGCTGTTTGGATGAATGTGATGGACCAATTCGTCAGCAGACAAACACTGTGCACGCCAACGCACACAGCACTTCCTTTGGCTGACAAGATCAACCAGGAGTCGGACACAGTCATAATAGCCACTCCAGGCCATTGCTTCAATAAACCCCAGGGTGAGCAAATAGGATAATAAAACATAAGCCAGTAGAAAACCTGAGTGAGCGTGGGCAGGAAGAGAGAACGTAATACTTATATATTTTCTAAATCGATTGATGCCTGAGTAAATGTCCAATTAATTTGCTTTATGATAGCAGGATGAGCTCTGCAGGATGGAATATGTATGAGGTTATTCAGACAGCTCTGTGTTTAAAAAATATTTTCATCCTATGGCCTAAGTGTGGCAGATAAGTGTGTGTGTGTGTGTGTGTGTGTGTGTGTGTGTGTGTGTGTGTGTGTGTGTGTGTGTGTGAGTTTACTTCATACCTCCTACTCAGACCTCTAGGAACCTATCGCTCAGGGAGGAATGGGCTTCATTTCTGGACACACATATTAACATAACCGTAAACATGCATAAATGGGCTTATCAAGCATGTTAACCATCCATCTTCAGAAACATACTCAAACACTCACAGACAGACAACAAAATACAAAAACAGACAAACCCAAAACATGTGCTCAAGTTCTTCAAAACAAGCACAGTGCTACCTGTAATACACACCACACTCAACACAATTATTTCCACACACACAGCTGAGCAGTAGCAGAGTCTCAGGCCGAGTGATCAATCAACCTTGATTTCCTCTAAAGCCAATAATGGGAGAGGATCCAGAGGCTGTGTTGGCAGGGTAATCATTGTGTTTAGTTACACCACACCGTTATCTCCCCTGGGCTCACTACTGCTGCACACGTGTGTGTGTGTGTGTGTGTGTGTGTGTGTGTGTGTGTGTGTGTGTGTGTGTGTAGGGAGTAATCCTGTTTGTATTGGAGCAATATAGCTATAGATGGTGTGTGTGTGGGGCCCATACCCTATGTATCGTCTCCTCTTGACCACATGCCACTGCCTCTTACAGGCCACAGAAAGCTTAAGAGGTACTTGAGAAGTACTTTGTATGAACATGGATGTATGAAGAGGTACAGTACACATCCATTCTCATGCATTTGTTGTAGTTTGATTTTGGTCGTAAGTGTTGATAAGGAAAAGATGCAATTAAGGCTGATGGAAATGCATTATTGTATCATTGTTTTTTTGATACAGTGTTTTGTTGTGTGTTAAGGTATTTTCTAGTAGAGTTGTGTGTGTTTTTATAAAGGCCCATCTAGCAAGGCAAACTTTTACATAGCACAATTCATACACTAGGCAGTTTTGAAGCGCTTTATAGACATTTAAACTTTTAAAAGGGATTGGAACCAAACTTGTGTGTACATGTTTACACATTTGGAGGCAATACTGATATTGACAAAACAAATTGACATTTTTACAAATAAAGACATAGAAGTGATTAACACAGAGTTGTGTTCAGAGCAGAGAAATTAATTAATTCCACCAGCATGAATGCATTCTTAGTTGAGAGGCAGCTATGACGTGCCATAATGTGCCACAGTTACAGAATTCTCATTTTAATTTGTAATCTTGTTATACCCTTTTTATATTCTCATTACATAATGTTCACATTACAGTATATCCACACATCCAGCTGAAACACTCTCTGATTTTCTTTGCTGATTGTTGCAAAATTGCTTAGAATGAAAAAGTAAAGTAGCTTATGTTGTTTGTTCCTAGTGATGCTTACATGCTTTGACTGCTTGCGCTTTTATATGTGTGGGTGTACATGCAGGGTTTTCCCCACCATTATAGGCTGAGGCGCAGCACTCAAGACGTTTTGGGCACCATCTTAACTGACTGAATGTAGCATCAAATCTAACTAAATTACTTTTCTCAGATCTAATGATTGTAGTTGGTCCCCAGTGGACTTCTATAGCAAGTTTTGTCTTTAAGCTTTTTGAGTGTTATTTATTTATTATCTGCTCTAGTTTTTCCAATGTTTTAGACATAGATATGTAATAATAATGGTCCAAAATTATGTTTTTCTAGAGGGAGGACCCCTAACTCCCCCCATCAAATAAGTGCACCTAAGTCTTCCACAAACTTAGGGAAAACCCTAACATGTTTTCTCACATTTGTGCTTGTGAACGGGATGTACAGTACATGCTGCCTTATAGAGCAGAGCTACATATCTGTGTGTTTCCAGGAGAACATGGATCGTCTGCCAACGCTTAAATAAAGACATAACGCATGAGCAGACGAGCGATCGATAAACACAAAGGGACTAATAGAGATGCAACTAATAATAGCACTGCTGAAAAACATGATTGTTCAATAAGTCGAAAAAACAGTAAAACCTTTAATTAGCTGAAATTGTAATTATGTTGATTTGTGTGTCTTTTTTACCAAAACATTGTGTTTTACTGCTTGTCACCTGCATGGCTTTTCCTTGAGTGTCACGGCGGGTCTGGAGAATCTCAGCTGACATTGGGGGAGAGATGGGGTACACCCTGGACAGGTTGCCAGTCAATCACAGGGCTGTCAAATATTAAAAGCACCTCATTCCAATTTATTTACGCCACTGACTTATTTACCAGTTTATTTGATAACAGCAGATTTAGAGAATATTAAAAACCCTTATCATAACTGACCAAATTTAGATTAACTTCCCCAGTCTCGCTGTGTTTCAGCTGAATTAAGTCCATAATTGTGCGGTTGTACAACATGGTGAGAGCTCTGATCAGTGAGCCAGAAAGGCTCTGATCCTCTTATCTTCCCTCCACATTTATACATTTAAGATCTATCTCTGTTTTTTATTCCCCCGAGTTTTGCTCTGTAAATTTGCAAATGCTCCAGTGTTTCTTTTGAGCATGTGTGTGTGTCTCTGTGTGTGTCCGAATTGGAAAAAGCTGTGATGTCTGGCATTATGCTTTAATTTCCATGAAAATAGGTTGCGGGAGAGTGCCCAGAATGAAATGGGAATTTCAGAGGCCCCAGCACATACCAGTTGCAATTTAGCAACTGGCTTTTTGGTACACAACATCAATTCCCACGCACGCACACACACACACACACACACACACACACACACACACACACACACACACACACACACACACACACCTTAGACTGCCTCATTCATGATGTGTCAAGCTACTATTTACTTTAAAATGCAGGATGGAAACATCAGAATCGGTATGAGCAGGTAACTTGGCTGCCATGAGAAATATCTACTTGTCGTAAAATTATTAAAAAAGCACACCCCTATTATTGTTATTACTGACATGAAAAAAACATGAGGCTTTTTTACAGGAACTATCTTATCTTAGATCCAAAAGAGATTACAGGCCCCCAAAAAATGGTGCTGATGGAATGGTCACGACAAAATGCAGTCTCCTAAACTGTGTCTAATTGGAACTGACTCAATAAGAGCCTTTTCCAATATCTTCCCCACACCTGGGGCCTCTGCTGCCACACCAAAATTACTCTCTGACACTGCCTAGCAGGCATGCAAAGCACATAATCACAAAGGCAGACATAAAGACATCTGCGCCTATAGGGTGTAAAGAAAAGAGGTTTTAATATTACCCAATAACACATGCTGCCATGGGGAAGGATCAGAGTTGAGGAAAAATGTGCTACCTAAGCCACGAGTTAAGGATCATATAAGATGCAATGTGAGGGTGTTAATAATCATAGATGATTAGCCGGGTTGAGGGTGCAAGGTGGAGGACAGAGGTGGAGGACAGAGGGAGGGTTGAGGAAAAGGAAGAGTAAGAAATATAAACGAGTGGACGTGCCCTCAAAAGGCCTGGCATAAACAAAAGTAGAGAAGCAGGACTTTAATATTCATAACCTGGGACCAGACAGGCCTGTTGCTTTCATGTGCACAAGGAAACAAGAGAGGAAGGCAGGGCGTTGGGGAGAGATGAGAGAGAAAGAGATAAAGGAAATGAGGAGGGGAATAAAAGTTTGCTGTTAAGTTAGAATATAGGGCGATTTCAAGCTCAATTACAGAACACATGAAAGCCTGAGCCTTTCACGTCTTCGTTCTTCTGTTCTTTCTCTTTGTCCTTCAGTTTTTTATCCCTCCATCCCTTGTCATCTTTAGCAGCCACATCCCTCTGCCTCTGCCTTAAACTCTTGCCCTCTGTCTTTTCCTTAACTTTCTCTCGTTTCATCTCTTCTTTTTTCTTACTTCTCCTCCGGAGGGCATCTCTGTGACGTGGAGCCTTTAAGTGAGCAACAGTCTGGCTGATGTCAATATATTTTCACATTGTGGGTAGAGCCAAACCCACTTGACAATATCTCTGAATATCAATTCCAATAATGAGATGCCCTTTATTTGACTTGCAGACACTTCAGCACAGGTAACTTGCAAAGGGAATCTAACTTCTCTTCACATGAGAGTTACAGCTCCCAAAAACTTGTGGTGTAACAACAGCGAAGACTGTGAACTGGTCTCAGGGAGTGAGGGGGGAAAAGATGAATAAAGGGGAAAATGGATGAAAGGGTTTGAATGGACAGAACAGTTGATTGGAAGAAATGGCTGAACAAGAAGGAAAATAAATGTCCCTTGTTGATAAAGGAAACAATTTACTTTCTGGTTCCATGATGTTCCAAGAAAATAGCAAAACACTGTATGCATGAGGCGACAGGCTCATATCTGGTCAAGTAGCTGTCATTTAACCCACCGTACTGTCTCTATTAATTAAGTGTCATTTCCAAATGTTAACAAATGCTCCACTTCAATGTGGCAGCTGACCATAAAAATGATTTGTTTGATCTATCTCCTCTGACACAAAACCACCATCCACACAGAGTGCACCAAGGTAATAACCATGCAGTATCATTACCTAAGATTAATAGGACTTTTAATGTAGTCATTAAACTCCAGTCTGAAATATAGATGACAGTTGTCAGCAGAGATAGTATTCCATTTCATTTTAGGGTGTTTTGAAGCTCCTTTGGGTGCCCGAGTTATAGGTTCCACCGGTGCTATCAAGAGCTAACAACATCCTTTGGCATTTACACTTCACTGGTTTCCAAACTATGAGCGCTAAACTCATCTGCAGTGTGGCAACCTATCAGGCATGCAATGTCCTTATCACATAATTTCTAAATGTAGCTTTAAAAAAACTTACAACCAGGATATCAGTTTGAGGTTACTTATTAAAAGTGTGTCATGCCTTATTAGACAGTGTACAAAAACAAATGTTGCTAATTACTCATCCTGTGGACGGCATATTACCCGGACATCTTTTCATCTGTACTTGCACTATATTTGTTATAATTAGAGTTATTTATTCTTGATCTGTACTGTCCCCCCACGACCCCCTGGCTTAACTGATAATTCTGCTCATCTCATTTTCGGGTTGTAGCTACCGGTCTTGAACATTAATTAAGCTGCTACTAAATACTGCAGTACTTCTGCATTCTCAGCCAACAAAAGAAAATGTCAGATTTTTGAGTTTTAGTTATCTATAACTTTAATTACTTGCAAATGTTGAGAGCTAAATCTTATTAGATTCGACAATTATTTAAATAAGTGGATACAATACTGGTTTCTGATTCAATAAATTGCTATCAAATCCTGCTGTCAATCTCAGAAACTTTTTATTGTTTATTTTAACATTTATTGCTGTATATATTGTCAGTCACACCCTAAAACAGGCATTATGATCAAAATGATCAGGACAAAGAACTCCTCCACAACCATGTCAGACTCAGAGAAAACTGCACCTCAGAAAGTATTTTTTTTAACCTTTACATAACAAAGCAAGTTGTTAAGAACATATTCTTATCTATAGCAACAGCCTGGGGAAGAAGTATGTGGTCAGACAATTACTATTTAAATCATTTCACAGTTCTATGAAGATAAAGTCGAATGCTCGAAAGCTCTTTGCCTGATTCACTCCTGACCTTAGCTAAAAACAGCATGCCTTGCCATTTCATAATGTTGTTAGTACATTAATAGATTGTTACCACAGCAATAACTTCTCCTTATGTGAACTTAAGGGTTGCTTCAGTACAAAATCCCCTCTGCAGTAGTAATAACCCCAGTACTTCTGGACCTTTTGACAGGGGTTTCAGGTTTTTATTTGTCCCATACGATGAAATAGCACATCCCTTTAGATATGAAAAGACTAGAGATATTTCAACCGTGCAACTGTAAAGACTGGGGTTAACACTGGGCAATAGGAAAAAGCAGAAACCTCGGACTGGGAGGGAGAGAAATCAGAGAAACAACATCTGTATCGTCAAATCTATGGAAAATGCAAAAAAAGGCAGTTTTGGACCCAGTCTTAAAGGAAGGGTTGGTAAGGTTGACAAGCTAGCGAGATTTGAAGGTAGCATCTCCTCTGGGCTTTGTCTAACCCCTCTCCCTGCCCACGGCGCTCCCACCAACACACAAATGTGCGTGAGCACCCCTTCAAAGTGAGACCCGCTCTGCTTCTATTTCAGAGCAGAGTGGAAAAAGGACTGCAATTTCCTTAAAACTCCTTCATTTTACATACAACTACACAATTGACATAGTTTTCCTTTTTTATTTATTCCCAGGAGGAATTAACAGTACAAAGTACCCTTTGTTTTATGATAAACAACTATCAACAAACTATCATAAACAACTATCAAGACATTATATCTCATCTCCGTTCATGCTGCACAAAATAATTACAACCAATGTGGTGTAAAACTTGTTTATTTTTCATGTAAACAATAATAAATATATAGTAATCAAAACTTTGTCCATGGCGTCAGTGTTAGCAGACAGGTCTGGCTCTGGATGTGGCAGCTGTGGTTATTATCAGCTGTGGCAAACTGTTCTGGCGGTGATTGTCCTTGAGAGAGAATATAGGAAGACACCCACAATGAAAAAACAGTACTCTTACCATTTCTCTGGCGCAAATATTTAGTACCAATATCGTTGAGTACGTTTATATGCACACCAATATTCCACTATTATCCGAATATGACAAAATTCCGAATTTGATACAGGTCATGTAAACACCATATTCCGATATTCTGTAGAAGGCCTTTTTCCGAATATAGTATTTTTCGATTAAGACATGTAGGATATTCTGGTGTTATTTGGGTTTTGGACATGCATACAGCGCATTCAGAATATGCGTCTCAGTCAGGGTTTTACCCCAAGTTTACGGCCTCTTGCCTGTTTACAGCTTATGTACACAAACCACCCAGCCAACAGTTTGCAAGGCTGCGGACCCGGTAAGAAGGAGAAACACAGCTACTTTTAAACATTATCAAAGACTTGGATATCAACAGGTTTTTGGCCATGTGCACACATCGCTACGCCGACCTTTTCGAGAAGCTGGCTGAAGGAATGAAAGAGGGAGGCTGTGTTCGCACGGTCCAACAAGTCCACCACCGCTGGTAAACTTAGAAAAAATCTTATTTTGCACGGCTACACGTAAACGGGAATATCAGCGGAATATTCACTTTCATTAGCCATGTAAACAGCTTAGGGGCCGCTCGGTATTTATGGAATGGACCACCGGAGCAAAATAGGGGAGGGTCATGTCTTTTTATTCTTTGTTGAGGGGAGGGTCACCCAACTTTTGTATTCATGAAAACAGCAAAATTTCAAAGTGGCTTGTTTGGTGCATATTCTTCCATGTAGCTCTCAGTCTCGGCCCCCCATCACTAGCAGGTGGGTCTGACCCAACAAAAATTGCACCGCGGACTGCTAGCTGGAAGCAGAAAAACCTCTGTTTCACTCCAGACCCTGTCGGGTGAGGAAACATAAACGTATAATTTGTGCTGATCCTTCCAGCCTTAGCATTTTATGAAAAGATAAGGAGAACATATGAGTTTGTGACTGAAGGAGGCTCCGCTGTCTGTGCGCTGACGCACGGCACAGATGCGCACCCGCCAAGCAAAACACGTTTGTCTTCTTGAGACTCTGCAGTCGTCCTGAGTGAAGCCGTCATGGAGAAATCGAAAAACTTCAGGGTTGACGCCCTGCTTGCTGATGAGACCAACCTTGTGAGCCGAGACCGCTCCCCTGTTCTGAGCAGCGACAGCCCAGCCGGCAGCCCGTTATCCTGCCGTTGCACGGACACCTTGTCTCCACGGGCCGCACAACTTCAAAGAATAATCCACAAACCGGGTGTCCTAAATCTCCCGCATCCAGGTCTTGCTTCAATTCCCGGCATGTATCATGCCCCTATGTACCCGTTATCCGCGTTGCGTGGAAAGCACCCCGCGTTTGCATACATCGGTTTCACACAACTAACACAGACCTACCCAGAGCACCTAAAGGCAGTTGCCATGGCGGGATCTCTGCCCCTGGAGCACTGGATCCGCGCCAGTATCATGATGCCACGACTACCAGATTACAGCAGTAGGCTAAGTATATGATGAAATAAAATGATTTTAAATGCCAAAAATATCCAGACTTTAAAACACAAAAGATTTAGTACATACATATTGTTTATCCTGACCAGATTTAATTTTTCAAACACAGGCACACATCTGTCACTCAAGAACTGTTTTCCGTTATCAGTTTTTACAGTTTTTAATGAGCTCTGAAGAACCGCTGAGGTGTTGTAAACTCATTAAACACACTGACTGTCAAATAAAACTGCAGTTAATTTTTGACTCATAGTGAATAAATCTACTGAAATGGCCACCACCTTGGTGGAGTGTGATGTGTAAGATGAGAAAGCAGAGGTTAAGTCATGTAGCCTATGTCATGATTGTAAAAAAAACAGTGGCTATCTCTTTGCCAAGCGCAATACCAGTACAGAAGGCATCAATAAATTGTTGGGGAGGGTCATGCCTCTTTTCCCAATCATTTTGGAGGGTCATAGAAAAATGTATGGCGAAGGGAGGGGCAAGTCTATTTTGACTAAAGATCACAAAACTCCTCCGGTAGTCCTTTAAATAAAAAATTAACAGTCCCTTAGTCGGAATATCGTCTTTTTCAGAATAAGGGCAAAAACCGGAATATGATGTGCATGTGAATGTAGTCATTGATAACCTATGTGTATGTATTGCCCATCAAAGAGAACAGTAATTGTAATCCATGTTCACTTCTGCATCAAGCTACAGTATAGGCCTAACCCTACCTTACCGAACCCTAGTTACCGATCGGAGAGTGACTTTGAAACAATAGTTGACACAGCAGGGAGAGGTGGTCTCATCAATCTGTGTTTCCACGGTGTCGACGTCGAATTATCCTCGTCATAACTACAAAATAATAATAACACAAAAAAATGCAGACCATGCATCTGCACATTTGTGAAAAGCCAATATGTAAATGACACATATTCAGACTATGGCGACCATATAGTGTTACATAAATTAGTGTTTTGTTAGATAAGAATATGTATGTTATATGTTATATATGTTTATATGTCATATGTTAGCTTGTGTAACTTACGTTAGCCTAGATCGACAGTGAAGCTAACGTTAGCACTGGGCTAATATGACATTTCCTGAAAACAACAAATCATCCGCCCTCCCAAATAAACCAAACAAAACAAAAACGTAACGTACCTGTCCAACAGAAAGACGACAACCACGGCTTCACTTTCCATGCCATGCAGCTTCCTCAGCGATCGCCATTGCTGAAAAGCTATGCCAATGTTTACTCCAGTTTGTCCTCTCAGTATCTGCAGCCCTTTTTAGTTGCCGCTTTTTCAGCTTCAGTCTCTTTTCTTGACCTTTTCAGAAGGGCGGGCGGTTGCAAGTGAGTGCGTCAGCGGCAATTTGTGCTGAGTTTTTCCTCCATTCTTCAGCAGACTTGAAGTAATTCTGGCGGCGACACGGCGTGCACTAAGATCAGGCTTGTACACCGGAGGGGTAGAGTATGCGCAGCGGGGCAATGAGGCCTTTTATTGGTTCTTAAACCAATCAAACTGAACCGGCCGTTCGGTTTGATTGGTCAGTGTTTTTACAGGATTACAGCAGCTACAGGTGATGGATCTTTTTCACTCCTTTTTCAGAGTCCATAAGTTTTTTTATAGCTATCAGGGTGTAAAGACCATTTCAAAAATATATTTAAAAGTGTATATTGGAAAATGTTACCGAACCTACCTTTAACTGGATGAAGTTTTTTTGCATCACCCTAAATATTCTTTGAATGTACGTTAAATACACAGGTGTAACTTCACCACTACAGCAGTAGAAATTTGAAAAAGTACTACTAAGTTTTGATTCCATAGACAATACTGTGGGTAGGCCAAAGGTGTTGTAAAAAAGAATTATGAGAGTAACGAGAAAACTGGATTCACAAAAAAGACTAGCTGTCAAATTAGTCACAATGTCCCTCATGCAAGAAAGAAACAAAGTATAACAAGTGAAAGAACATTTATATCCCATATAGTATAAGTACAACACCAGAATTAATAAAGTAAACATTAACATCAAATCCAGGAAAGTAAAAGTAAAAAGAGCTCATAGTAGCATGGACAGCGACAAAGAGCTTAAAGCAAGAGCTAACCAGCCACGAGAAGCTACTGTCAGACTTTCCATTTCTCCACTGGAAAGACAAGGAGTCTGGTGGAGCTTTAACAGTCACTAAAATCACATGTATGCCCTTCTGTGAGGACACCTGTGTTGTAGCTGTAGCCTGACATTTTCTGACCAAATCCCAAATGCGAGGTATTCTGGAACCTCTCAGCACATTTTCAATTATAATGAGGTATCAACAGCCGTCGACCAAAATGGCTTTGGACCCGATTGGATAGAGCTACAACCAATCAGAGCCATCTTGGTTGTTTTTGAAAATGCCTCAACGGCGCTGCTTTTTACTAAGATAGATTATAACCTCGACAAAAACAAAGTCAACACGTATTTTGCTTAAAGTTCCCATTATTGTAAAAAGTGAGATGTCCATGTCTTTCTTGATTATACAGCACGTTGAGGTGCTATATAAATTCTCTGAAAGTATCAAAATTCAATCCACAGAGAAATGCATACACCTTTTATTTAAAAAAGATACCTTTAAATGAGCTGTCAGGACTTTCGTACGGTTGTGATTTCGCCACTATACTATGTATAGGTAGAAAGTGTGGCTACAGTTTATAATGTCGTGGACAGTCCCCTTTAATTAATAGTACAGGAAAAGGAGCAGTTTAGCCTCTATGGCTAATTTCCAGCTGTAGCTTAAAGAAACAGGCGCAAAAATGGAGCGTTTCAGACAGAGGGTGAAAACAGGTATACTCAGACTTATACCATGGTCTGGGTGAATACTCGATTCTGATTGGCTGCAGGGTGTATAAAAAAGTGTTATAGGACACCTACTAAAGGAGTTCCGGTGAAACTGACTGTTTACTGTTCTAAATGAATGCGCTACATTAAAACAAACAGGAAATGTGAATCTGTTATTTCCAGCACTGTGAGGTGCTTCAGTGCCTCATCCTCTGAACACCACAGGATGGCGCTAACACACAAGCTGCAAGAAGTAAGTTTTAGTGCCCCTCTAAACTGACTTTGTTTCACAGCGAATAACGTTATCTCACATCCCGTTTGCTGTTCAGGTCGCTACTTCAGGCTGCGGCCACATCGCGGATAAAATTGTTCGTAAAAGTCATTATATTGTTTTGGGGACAATGACATGACTGGATAGCTAGCTTGTCTTGTTGTTCAACATACTGTCAACTTATTTTCACTGATTGCCAACTGTACACAATGTTATTGACTTTGAATCTTGCTTGCTTTCTGGCTCATAGCTAAGCTGAAGGGTTATACGAGCTGATCGGACTATAAATATCTCCCGTTGCTAAGAGAGGCAAGTCGTATATAAGGTCCTTCCTATTTCCTGGAGGAGTGAACAACGTTTGCACTGCATAAGAACCTTGCTTCAGGTATTAGTCAAACCCTCAGCCGTAACCAGGGAAACAGAGTTATTGTTTGGAAAAACTTTAGATTTTGATTGTAAAACAAATTAAAATATAAACTAATGTTTTAAAAATATGTTATTTGGCTGCGCGTCGGACGGTTCACACCTCGCCGTCGTCCATTAATACCTGACAATGGACACCACGTCGGGCATTAACCCTTACATAAAGTATGAGAAAAATAATGTATTTTTTCAACATTAAAGCATGTTTTAGTAGAAACGCAAAATACATATGTAATAAGTAGGGATGTCCAGATCCGATCACGTGATCGGAAATCGGACGTTACATCCCGATCAGGACTCGGATATATATGTATATATATTCTCATTATTTTTTAACACATCTATAGTTATGCGGTGGCACAGAGTTAGACCCTTTTGACTCCACACAGAAACAGCAATGCGTGCGGCATGACATCACTTTGTTGCAGAGACGCTATTGGTTAAATGCCGGCAAAGTAGAACACGGAAGCAGCTTGAAGCGGAAAGCGTGAGTATGTCTGCGGTCTGGAGGTATTATAAAGTTGATGACAACAACATTTCCATAGCAAACTGTGAGATATGTAACAGAAGTGCTCTGTTTGTTAACAGAGTTGTTGAATGTTAAAATAAGGTGATTTAAATAAAAAATAAGGAACATCCTGGATCTGTTTTTTCGCTCTTCTTTATTCTTTTTTTATATATTATAGAAGTATCGGATCGGGACTCGGTATCGGTAGATACTCAAAATCAAATGACTCGGACTCGGACTCGAGGGCAAAAAAACCTGATCGGGACATCCCTAGTAATAAGTATGAACCTGAAAATGAATAATATGGGACCTTATCTGTGGGGTCATGTGTTGTGTTTAGCAGTAAACTACTGAATAAATCTATAAAGAGGGGAAATCCACCTCAAATTTTTGAAATCAAATTTGAAATCTGACACACAAGCTAATTCTGACTAGAAGAAAAAGATGGCATTACACACTATGTGTACTGTTGAAAAATCATTAAATTACATTACAGTTCCTCTGTCAGCAAGAATCATTTTAATTCATCACAGAAAAACTAAACAACCCACAAATCAACAATCACAAAATAGCTCTAATAAAAAGAAGATGCCGATAATGCTCGAACAAAGACATTTGCGGATAAGATAAAAGTTGCATGTTTATATTTGCTTGGTCACAGAGGCTGGATTTAACAATGTCAGTAAACTGCCATAGAAATTTGCCAGTATTGGTTGCTACTAGCAACAGAGTGTTCAACTAAAACCAACTGCAGGTGGCATGAAAAGATAAAACTAGGACAAAAAGAGGAGCAAATATCACATTTAAGTTATAGCGCATGTACTGTACACATCTTAACAGCATACTTTAAATAACACCTGTCTTTATTTGACATGTAATTAAGTATACAGGATGTAATCTTGTTGCATGCACAAAATAAGAACACACTGGATTACAGTCGCATACAGTATATCTCATATCTCATCTGCTTGACAGGGCGATAATGCCTTACATCACTTTTCTCCGAGAGTTAATGTGTCATTATCTTTGTAATTGGGTTTGCGTGTCCTCAGGTTGATGTCAAAACTCTAAAAATCCATTATATCTCCCTGTTGTCAACCTAATCATCATGGGTCTTATCTTGATCCCTCTGTTCTGACTGCTGTATCACTAATTGTGATTGTGACTGTGTGCGCTGCAGTTCTCTTCCTTTAATATGTAATCTCATTGTAACTGCCATTACTGATAAGTTTGATTTAATTAGGTTTGAGCCTGCATTCATGTCTCACAGTGGTAGGGTCTGTGCCGAAAGTTTTATTTTATTACACTGGCACTATATGCTAACCTGACGCACCGGATGGTTTGTTACATAGAACCATCTGAGAAGCCGTCATTAGAAACTGATTGGAAGAGGGCTGGCGCTTTCAAAAAATACCTGGCAGGTGACTGGATAAACCATCTGTCTATCATGCCTCCAGTCTTGTTTTGAACAAACAGTCATGGCCGTTACACACACCTTAAAGGACAATTCCGGCGCAAAATGTACCTAGGGGTTAATAACATGTGTACCGAGTCGATCATTCTCTGGGATCTGTTTGCATGCTAATCGAATGTGTCTGTAGCTTGAAACAAGCTAGCTTGCGCTAGCTTTCAGGGCAGAGGGTAAATCGCTATTTCTACACCACTAACAAGGCTCAAAATAGCACCACACTTCAACGGTAGCATAGTGAGGGTCCCTACATGTAAACCGAAGCATTGAGAACTTTGTAAGTGTACAGACAGTTTATTAAAAAGACCACGAACGCTGTGTTTGAGCTATGTTACTGGTTACTGGTTGCACAGCGTTCGTCATTCGACTGGTCATGACTGTTTTCCAAGCCACTGGAACTACTCACATCATAAACCACTTTGTTATTGTCTCATCCAGGCCTCTGCTCAATAACAATGTCCGTCAACATTGTACACAATCAATCAATCAATCAATCAATCAGTCAGTGAACCAAACATTCACTTAGATTATTCAGAACACTTTTCTTTCAATTACTTGACAAACAGTGCTCTTCCCAATCGTCGAAAGACAACCGGTCTGGATTCATAGTTTCACGCAGAGCACCCTGCAGGGGCCTGACTTACTGGACAGCCTCTCTGACAGCAGGGGATGCCAGATTTTCCACGAAACTAGAAGGTATACAGGATTGTTGATTGGTTGCTGGATTTTGTTTTTGGCTCATTACAACATGCATGTAAGGACGTGGCCGTTTATCTTACCCCTGTTCTCTATTTTCCTATTCTTCCAGTCATTTCCTCCATTTTCTTCCAGCAACAAAAGACGCAAATGCATACACACTTACAAATGATGTGTTGTTATCACTTCAGGTGCCTTTAATTTTCTCCTTTTTTTGTCTGTTTCAACATGTAGACATAAAAAAATTCACCATAAATGACTATGCTAAAAAAGGAAATTCATATTACTAAATATTGATTGAGTTGAGATACTGGTTCTCAAGCTGTAAGGCCCCTCGGGGGAACTTTGGGGCGGTCACAAGGTACAATAACTTAAAGAAAGAAAAAAACATGTATTTCAGATGCACACATTTATGCTAATGATCATACATCACATGGAAAAATGGAAATGTACTGCCTTTAGGCTATTTAGAATAATTAATGAAGGAAAAATTGTCTTACCGTAAAATAAATAATAAATAAATAAAAATAGTTTGTGTTGATGTGCGCTTGCAGCAAGAGGTCAGACGTGGGTGTTACTTCATCTGTGGTCACTTGTTCAGGAGGTTGAAATCAATGCCAATAAGATAGGAAATAATGCATTTCTTTTCACTTCAAGAATATCCTGAGGGCTGATCATATTTCTGACATCTCTCATGTAAGGTTTTGACTTGTAACCTGGTGCAAATACACACTGACAACAGAAAAACCTTCTTTGGGGGGGTTGTATGATTCAGTACTGTATTTAGAATACCAACACCTGAATTATGTTTCCTTCCTGGTCTCACATGGATCCACAGTCTTGAATACACACACAGGCATCCAACATGCCTACAGGCACACATTCAAGCACACACACCTAACCTTTTTATATAGACATTGTGACTCGTGGTTTTAATGAGAAATCGAGGCTGCCCAGTTACATTGTCTGATGTTTTCTGGAGAGCTGATTAGTGTTTCACTCTGCCTACAGCTGAATTAATTCAATGATGGTTTGAAGTATTTCATTATTTTTGTATCGCGCTAATTTCACTATCGCATCCACAAGGCAGAACTTACTCTCTCCTCATGGCTTCTCAAAACAGGGGGCTCATCCATTTTACATGTAACATGAGGAAAGACGTGTATAAAATAGAGGCTTGGAATGCTGGAAGGGTAAAACCAGTGGTGTAGTCTACGTGATACGCAGGTATACACAGTATACCCACTAAGAAAGCTTGAGGATTTCCATATACCCACTTAAATGCCCCATGACACGCAACAACATACTTTCCATTATATTTTTGATATATTTTGAATTGTCATCTGTGGTTTTCTTCTACACAAAATAAAGGTATGTCCATCATAAATTGGTTCATAAAAGTGTATCCGAATACAGGAAATAATATCATAAATTACGCTTTATAGGTCTTCATGTAAGTAATATCTAATTAATGCAGGTCAACCCAAAAAAGTCCTTTGACCCTCACACTGCTTTAGTAATTCAGGTCACCATATCTACAGACAGTTTGTCTCAATTAAAGTCTGATCTGTTGGCCGTTCCTAAACTTATAAGAAGCATTTTCTTACTGCTCAGTTGTCTCTGCAACAAAGGGGTTATTGTGTCTTCATATTCTTGTCTTGCACTGGTTAAGGAAGGTCCTCATAAACCACCAAGGTGTGAGGATTCCTAAGGGAATAAATGGACAACATGACAGTCTGCATTGCATGCAAACTGCATGGGGCCCTTCAGTGCAGTGAGGCTCATCAATAACAATTTCCTTAAACACACACACACACACACACACACACACACACACACACACACACACACACACACACACACACACACACACACAAAATGAGAGATCTTTAGTCTCCACAGAGCTCCAGTGGAAATCATTCATGATTGGCTTCTATTGTTAAAGGCTATGTCAAGCACCAGTCTGTGAGCTGCAAGGTGATGAATAGCATAAAAAGCAGATATTTACCCCTGGCAGCTCCTTTTCAATTAAAGAGAAACACTCCTGATTTTAAACATTATCAGCACCAGTAAATGTTGGGTTATCGCTCCATTAGCAGGGATGGGGCTGGGCTGCTGGAGCACTACCTTAAAATGTATTGTCACATTGGAGAGACTTGTTTACCTCATAAATACTACAGATTAAAGCAATTGAAGTATAGTTTGACAGAGTAATCCCAACTCAAGGTCCACTCACTTGCATTTTTCTGCAGCTGTCTACCATATTGTCTTTATCAGTGGATGGAGTTCACTTTGTTATCATGGAGATGGATCTGTTGTCACGTGAGCTAATAGCACTTTTAGGACATCTCTGCAATTATGGCTTAAATGTTGAATTAGTCTTGACCTAACTCAAGGTACACTAACTATGTTTTTCCCAAGCTCTCAACCATATCCCAGTGATTAATCATAACTTAAATAGAACAAAGCATATTTGATATTCCTGTTGAGAAGCACTTGATGAAGGCACAGAGGATAGGTTAGTGTAGGGTGAGGAGTCCGCTTTAAATACCCATGATGGTGTTGGTGACACGTGAAACCTTGCTAATGATATTCAACCTAGTGATCAGCCACAGCAGGACCACTGCGACTGTGTGTGTGTGTGTGTGTCTTGTTTTTTTCAACCTGTCATCCCAGCTCACTCATGAATAATTTATTTGCCACATAAAATCACATCTTCAGAATCACAGATTAATACACCAGGGGCTGAGGGTGATAGGCAACAGAAAAAAAAGAGAAGAAGGGAACGGAACCTGATCACCCACCTGTGTGTTTGTCTTTTGATATGTGTATGTTACCACCATCATATCTCCTTACCTCAGCTCTTGAGCCATCAGCATAATTTCTAAAATCAAATGTAAAGTACTCCAAAAGACTGTGACAGAAAATAGGCAGGGAGTAATACATAAGTGGTGTCAGATCCAACACAGGTATCCCAATCACTGCCCATTAAATCATAGGGTGGCTAAGCAGGTAGAGCTGGCTGGTTGTTTCCCAATCAGACAATAGTCTGATGGTGCTAACTGCAAGTTTTTTAAAAGGAGTGTTTTCTGTCCTATCTAAACCATCTATATCTAAACCACACAACGCAACGGTTGCAGTTTTAAACATGTCATTAACGTTGCAGTTTGGTTAGGTTTAGACTACTTGGTTATGTTTAAGCACCAAATCTCCCTATATACATTTAGAAAAAGATTGCGATTTGGATTAGAATCATCTGTTACGTTACTTACCTTCCGGTTACGCACATAATGCAGAATGTGACGTAGTTCCATTTGTTCTGTAAATTAAAAACCCCTCAGCTGTTTACTTTTATTTTCAAATGGAACACGAACTTGGATCTCCTGGGTGAAAGTCCTGTGTTTGTTTGACCTATCCACCACCCCAACCTGTGTCCTCATGTGTAATTTGGCAGTCATATCCTTTGTCATCTTACTCCCTGCTTTGCTCCACTACAGGGTGCCGCCACTAGAAACGTAAATATGAGTCGTAATTGCTGCTTAAAGAAACGACTTATGGGTGCGTCTTTCGTGGGAGGACAGTCTCCTTTGAGCTTACAGGTGATGAGTGTTTCTAGGTAGATTTTGGTTGCAGTACCACTTAAGGAAAAATACTTACTATACTATGGTTTACTACAACTTGTCTTTTATTTTCATAACTCTGACCATTAGTTCTATTGGCTACACTTGTATCGCAGAGAAAATTGCTAAAAACCGATCCACCAGGGCAACAAAGTCAGACAGGTTTTAAACAAACCCCTAAGTTGGAAAATAAGGAAAAATGACTTCCGAAACTGTCCATTGTAAACATCCACCACAACTGACAGCCCAACTCCTGGTTCACCTTTGACCTACCTTATTTGTCATAGTTGTGCACTCATGGTTTTCCAGTAAATAAAGGTTTATAAGCGACATTACAGGTGTGCTTACTTTTGATTTTACCTTCAAGTACTGTGGTAGCTAATTTTGACAAAACTGGCAGCTTGTTTCCACCAGTATGGTTGTCTGAACACTCCCACTCGTTGCCTTTTGGATCTACTTTAGCTATAATACTGTGTACCGACACTTTAGCAGTTATTTTTGTTGAGTACAATGTTATCATAACTGATAGAACTGATGGCTGAATCAACAAAACCCAATCATAATGAACCGCCCTTTAAACAAGTCTGTTGGTTCATGTTATGTGTATATGAGTTTGTGTGTATGCAATTTTTTGTGTGTTTCACAAGCCAGTTTGCAAAAATGTGCGTAACCTAGTGATTGCTGCAAGAACTAACTCACATTTGGATGCATTACCAGGATCCAAAACACTTTCCTTAACACCACCCAACCTCTCTTGGTTGTTCCCTCGGCTCCTATCGACCTCAGCCCTGCTGAATAAATCAATACATTTACATGCTTACATTTACTGGTGAAAATGACAACTCTGCTTTTCTGAAATTGGGGTGACAGTATATTCTGTGACAGCTGTCTATTTATAGTACATTTCAGCAACCCCTTCTCATCCAACTCTCACACTCTCCTGCTATTTGTGCCCTCATCAAGCCAGTGAGTGCTTTCTCTATGACCTGCTTCCACGGTACCATCAGTGGAGAGGGGCGGAGGGTGCATGCTAGCACAGATATGACCAACATTTGATTAAGGGCTGTTCGGTACATGTTTACATGAAACACTTTTTCATGATGCGTTTCCTTTTTTTCAGTCACATTCATGGCAGTAACAGCTGGCAGGCAGCACACTGTCACAGACTATGTTCCAGGAGGGATTTAAAGGGAGATTAAAGTTAGTTGGCATCCAGTGATTGTGACATTTTTTAGCCACACTATTCCCCTTGTTAATCATGAGTTGTGTTTGCTGTATAATTTAGCTGGGAAGTAGGTGGAAATATAATTAACAGCCTGCTTGTTAAAAGTGATTTTGTTTAAAATGCGTTGTTCGTTTCTTTGCTAAGAGGAGCTTTGCTTTTCATTACACCTCAACGAAGTGTAGCAATGAATAAGACACCTTTTCTAAAAGCCGCAATGACAATACACAATATACAGTCGCAAATTTATTTAAAAGAGAATTTTGAGAAATATAAATGTATTTAGGCTGCAGATACTGAGGTGTGTTATAACAACTGTGAGGGAAGCTCTTTGAATTTAATGAAGCTTCTGTTGTTTGTCACCCTCCTAGTCTGTTGAGAAACTGAATAAACTGAATATGATAATCCAGCACATCTGTTCAGATGTAGCGTAAACAAACCTCTAACAAATTGATCCTAAAATTGCTACAATTATATATCAATTTTAGTAGTCTGTAGGGCTGGGACGGTTACCGCATTACCGCAATACTGCGGTCACGTGACGCCTACCGCGGGTCTGAGCTCGTCACCGTCATCACCGCAAAAAAACATTGGCCTGCACATGTGTACAAGTTGTGTCTAATGTCATGGATTCATTGATTCTAATGACATGGATTGTGTCTGATGACACTGGCCCTCATTTATGAAACGTGCGTACGACCAAAAACAGGCGTAGGACGGGCGTACGCCGATTCCTACGCAAAGCAAGGGATTTATCAATTTGAACGTGAGCGTAGGCTGCGATAAAATCTCACGTCTGGTCTGAACTCGTGTACGCAAGTTTTCGAGTCAGTGTGGACTTGCGGTGCAGCATATAAAAAGTTTAACAGGAGAAGGAGAAGTCATCAATTGATCACTTATTAGCAACAGCAAAGCTGGCTCTTTTAAAAGACCTCTATTCGCCGGTACAACAGTGCACATGTACGCGCACGGGCCACGGTGGAGCGCTCCATCGGATTGATTATTTCCCCATTTTGTTTTACTTTTTTAGCATTTTTTTCAAATGCTAAAAAAGTAAATCAAAAAGATTTTCAGCGCAGTGAATTAAGCAGTTACTTTTTCAGTTTAATGATTGCTGAAGCAGTTTTCAAAGGTTATCAAAGGCGTCAGGGTCAGAAAATCTTGAAAACATATTTTCTCTGAAGGAAAAGCTTATTACAGTATGCATTTGGGGAGTTAGTTAGTTTGTTAAAACATTCTCTAATGTGTCAGCTGTACTTTTAGCGGTTGAAATATTTGGAAACATTTTGGCAAAGAGAACGTAAATAACATAAATAGACTATAGTCCAGTAATATTTGCTTTCAGGATCATTACAATATAAGCAAAACCCTTCCAAGCTAGCGTTTGATGGTAAATTACCTCACAATTTGAAAAAATAAATAAATAAGAAAAACAGGTAAATAAACATCTTGTTTGCTTGGAGCAACCTACAAAAGTAGATGCTCTGAGCCGAAACACACTGTAAGTGCATAAACCTTGATTTTGTTTGCCTTTTGTTTACAAATGTATTCCAGGCGTCTGCTTTCTGTCTTTTTTTTCAATTACTCTCCTGACACCTTGGGTGTCAATTTATGTCTCTTTTCTTCTCTCCTTTTTGAAGCAACGCTGTTGAAGATTAAGCATTTAGCAGTGCCAGAAAAGGTATCTAAAAGTCCTCTCAAGTGATTCTGTTTAAGAAATGATTTCTGAGGTCATTTTTATTTAAAAAACGACATGTGTCAGCTAAACTGAGTTTGCGCACTGTTGAGAGGGTTTGTAGCTTAAAAAACAAGTTGCTTTTGCATAATGGCCTGATTAGTATTAACACAAAGTCACTTTGTGGCCTAATTCCCACAACTGCACCTGCTGAGGGGCCACTACATTAGTGTTACAAACTTGAGAACAAATATGGCAACAAATTAGTCAATAACGCATGTCTATATTTCTTCCTCTGCCCGCCTTGTGACCCTTCTGCTGTAGATTTATGTTGCATTGACAGAACCTTCTCTCCTCACTGCGACAACAAACTGACAAGGCATCAATCTCTGCTCCCTAACTGAATGCCACAGCACAGAACACCCACAGAGATGCCAGACGATCGATATTCAGAATAAATTCTACCTTCTGCTTCCTACTGGCACCGAGGGAGAGAGAGGATGGAGAACACACACACGCACACACGCACACACACACACACACACACACACACACACACACACACACACACACACACACACACACACACACACACACACACACACACACACGTGTTAGGGAGGGCAATGTAGTGGACTTGTCAGCGTGCTGCAGGCAGGCAGCGGTGAGCAAAACCCCCTGTGGTGAAACCTTAAAGTGTCATTAGCTTCCTCTGTTGCAGACACCACCTGCCTGGCTGCCATTCAGCTTCTTACATGTATGCAGCATCTCCTTGAATGAAAAAGAAAGGAAACACCTTCTAAGAATACGTGTTCATAACAAATGTTAATTTTGCCCATTTTTTTTAAAAATGACAAGTCAAATCTGTGAGGTATTGTTAAATAAGGACTTGTCTTTGTTGCAGGCTTTTCCTGCAATACTGTTTAAAAAGTGGAAAAAACAGCACACACCACATACAAGTGTTTTAACATGTGCACTCTCTTTCACCCCTGTATTGTCGCCAGTAAGTTTGGAAAAACCAATTGACAAAAGCTATCCGCACCCCACCATTCCTGCCCCTCACATGGTTGTGCAAGAGATGAATTTCTGCAGAGAACTTGATTGCTGCGTCATAACAGATGGAAAGCCTACTCCAGCGAAGTGGCATCTTCCTCAACACTTCTACTTTTATAGCACCAACTCATAAATATTTTTGTTGTGCCCCATCTCTGTGCAGGATGTGGGGGAGATGGTTACATGCAGCTTTCAAATGTGTCATCCACCAAATCCAGCTGACAGAAACAGGAACTTAATTCTGAAATCTCCTAAAACAGAAACACTTTAACCTAAACTCTAGCGACATACCTAAGTACAGTGTTTCCCAAGAGTGGGGTCCCCCACAAGGGGTCGCTAGATAAATCTAAGAGGTTGAGAAAAATGATTAACAGGATAGGCCTTTTTTTTTCAATTACTGGATATTTTTTATTTCAACCAGTTCCACCTTTTTGGTGGAACTGGTTGCAACTGGTGATGAGGGGTTACAAGCAGAAATCGCTTCATTTTAATGGGTCACAAGCCAAACAGGTTGGTGGACCATTGCATTGCTATATTATGCAGCTATTGATTATACTAAAACATACAATTCTCACCTTCCTCCACAGACAGATCAAGTCGCTATATGTCTGAATGGCTGAAACCATTCTTTGAAGTCACCCTGCTCACTTCAACCTCCATATGAAGTAAATCCATTCATCTGTGGTGGAAGGTAGGTGGTATTCATGTCCTTTATTGTAATGTGGAAAAATGATATAAGTGAAAAACCTTGATTCAAAAAAAAAAAAAATTCATATTATTATGAAATTATTATTACTACTGATGTGTGAATGTGTGAACAACTTGTATATGTTGTAGCTGGTCTAGTTGGAGTTAATTTTGACTACTTTTCATACTGTTGGGAATATACAACAATGTATCATTTTGTAAAAGCATTAATAGATTTCTATAAAAAAAAATCCTAATCTGCAAAGTAACTTGTAAAAAAAACCCAATATAACATTTCCTTTTAAAATGTAGTCAAGTAGAAGTATACAATCAAAGCACTGGAAAGCAAATGCCAGTATTTATGTACAGTATTAAGTGAATGTACTAAGTTACATTCAACCATTAGTGGTTCTAGTAAAATAGATAGATAGTATGCAAGAGAAGAAGCAGGCACTTGAAACAAAACAGTGATGTGGCATGACTGTCTTTCTCTCTCTCTCTCTCTCTCTCTCTCTCTCTCTCTCTCTCTCACTCTTTCTCAGCTTCCTCTTTTTTCCCCTAAAGCACTAGTGATTCTCTCTCCACTCTTCCTTTGATCTTAACACACCACATCTGGAATAATTCCCATGACGGGAAAGTGCGGACGCCAGAGTGACGCCACCATACACTCCATACACTTGTCCCTGAGGAATTTGCTGAGTAAATGTCACTGTGGGTACATACATACAGACAGGCATACACATTCACACACATGAACACAAACAAAAGCCTCCCTCAGCATTACCTCTCTGTCACCTTACTTCATAACAACCACAGTACATGACAGTCTTAGAAACGCTCCCGAGTCTAAGCCGGGAGAGTAATCCTGGCCATGATCCATACAGTGCAGACATGGTGAAGGTGATGCTTCTTCGTCACTGATGGCTGCATGAGGAAATCGTGTCTTAAGATGCTTTTGGTTTAAGGGTCCAGGACCATTTAAACCCCAGGGGTCAGACAAAGGACAGTTAAATAAATCCTCATGCTCCCAGTCCCTGTGGTTGCGAGGGTGCTTCCTAACACACTAATGTCAGACAAAAACTGTACAGAACAATGTATGATATCATGCAGTGAAAAAGAATAAAATGAATCATGAATAATAAAAAATGAGAAAAATATAAAAAATATCTGAAATTGATAACAAAAATTACTCAAAATGAACAAAGAACACAACCACCCACTGGCAAAAATATCTCTCGTACTGAATTCAAACCAAACAAAAGATTATATAAAATATGAGCCACACCAAAATGCCTAAAACCACAAATACAAAAAAACATATATGCAGAAATGTACAGATTTAGTGAAACAGCCTCCGTGACAATCACCAACTTAATTTTTCTTTATACTTCTCTATATTTTCCTAAATGGTTAGTTGAGTCTAAATTGTTTTGCTAATTTAACCTTGATGAACATGCGTCAAATGCTGTTGCACACTCCAAAGCAACTGTGAAAAGCAAAATTCTTAAAGTAACAACCTCAGATTGTATTATTAAGGGGATGTTTGCTGAAAGCCTAAATTCAACTAATTGTAGTTGTTGACTTGTTCTTGCTCTCAGGTAAGACACAGCAACTCTCAGTTCTGGCTTGTTGACCATGTTAGTAAAAGCTCCTCAGGTAGGTCATGACTTTATGATACTTCTGGAACTTTTCAGGGTGAGAGAGAAAGAAGAAGAGCTACAGAGAGAAAGAGGGAGTGTGGGTGTGTTCGCATGTCTCTCAGCTTGGGCAGTAAGAAAATGAAGTGGCACTATATATGAACACAAGGCTGGTATATAAGCTGTGGTACACAAGTTGCTTTATCTCTGTTGCATCAGCCAGAGTAGGCTGCCCTCTCTCGCTCTGTGTTTATGCAACTGGTTATCAGATATGAGCCAGCCTTCTTATCATATTGTGTGTCTCCAGGCTGTGAGTGGGTGCGCTCAAACTTTCCCCAGTAAAGTAAACGATTGAAACGGAACAGAAACTTTTAGTCCTCAAGACTCGTTGCCCGCCGTGTGAACCCCAAACTCTCAAATCCCATTTCTGCAGTGTGGAGAAACGGAATAAATAGAGGGAAGGAGATGAGCATAGAGGAAGGGGGGGAGAAAAGATGTCGGGGTAGAAAGGGGAGGGGGTTGGCATGCTCAATTGTCTTAGTAGATAAGAAATAAGCTCATATAGCTTGAAATCTCCCTGGATGTGCTTTCAACAAGGTGCATAAGCAGATATAAATATATTAATGGCAGCAGCCTCCACAATTTATTAAAGAGGGAATCCACCACATTTCCGTGGTGCAGAGGATGGCACCCTGAGGGGTAATGAATGACACAATGATTCATCTGTTTTGTTGTGTGTGTTTGCGTGTGTGCGTTCGGTATGACTCTTATAGACACGCAGACATCTGTGAGCTGTCACAGAGTTTGCGTGTCAGTCAGAGGAGGGCCAGATGTTTTGCCGCGGTCATGCTATTTGTCTGATCTTAACAGCAGTTCAGACTCTTGTTGTCATGTATGGTCCCAGCGCTTCTGTTTAATTAATATCCAACATTTCATTGGTAAACAAAGTCAAAGAAGAATTCTGATGAGTTCTGCTTTCCTGAGAGCCATCCTCTTTTGTCTCCCCATTATGTTTCTCTCAGTTTCTCATCTCCCCCTCTTCATACAGGTTTTCATTTTTCGTTTGCAGCCTGCCTATAGGCTCCTATATTATTCATGAACTCCATATTGTTTTGAGCTGATGCAGAATATATGTTTTCCCTCCTATAACCCACATACATTCTCCTCTCTGAAGCCTCATCTACAATTTAGCAGGGCTAAACTTCAGGATTACTGTAGGTTATTGCATTAATAATTAATTTTCATTACACTTTAACCTCATCATATAGTAGGCCTATGCTCAGTGACAGTATGGGATAGAGAAAGGGGGATGGTTTGACAAAGGTTGTGAACCGGACTTTATCTTTGCCAGCTGACACTGGCACCTTCCATGTAATTTACTACTGTGTCATGTCATCAAGTTGAAACCAGTTCCTTAAAAGTTACACTTTTGAAGATACAATATTTTTACCTGTCTCTTTAACTTTAAATACAACAAAATAGTGTGACGTGGTTATGGTGACAAAGAGTCTATAGAGGATGAGTTCAGGGCAGATAGTGTCAAAAGTCTGACACAGTAGACTTCTTTTTTTCTTCCCATTTCCAAGCAGCAGTTTCTATGACCGAAAACCTTCCTACACTAAACTATAACAAGTCGTTATTGTACCTAAATGTCAATTTCAAAGGATGTTTTTGATGTTTAGTATGGAAGACTTGTTAAATATTTCCCCCTGAAGTGCAGAGTTAAAGTAAAAGAGTTTACAAGAAGAAGAACACATTTTGTTCTTGAGACTTGGTATGAAAACTAATAATTGGAAAGTGCATCTGTAAGCAGGAGTAGTGTGTGAGCAGTGTTACTTCTATACATTATGTATACTGGCAAGAAGCCTTCCTCAAGGTATAGATTTGTTTTGTCATATTCCTTAATTCTTTGTAATTGACAATACTGATTCTCTCCCCTCACAGTGACCTCCTCTATCTTCTCTGAGTTTTCTTTTGAGTGACGGCAGAATGAATGCCCGCTTGTCTTTGAGAAGTTAAAGTCTACTTTTCCAGTTTCTGTACTTTCTTTCCCCAGCTATTTTCTCACAGCTGTCTTTCTGCCAATCTCATCCCCTCACGCTGGCTCCTGCCATCATCCACCCTGATATTATAAGTCGCAGGATTCTGTGCCAAGTAATCTACCTCATCAAACATGATGATATGCAAATAAGTTGATTATAATATGACAGCAATCAGCGGGGCCCCTTTTAGCCATCGTATTGGAACTAAAAATGGCTGCCAACCTTCTTGCATTCTGAAGAAATGACACTAATGCCAGGCATTAGTGAAATGGGGTGTGTGACTGTCAGCATACACTTATAAAATGTGTATAATCCATACCATTCATAATCTGTAAAAACCTTGTATTTTTAAATGGAAGATAGCGGCCATAGAAGCATATTCATTAATTCTTTTGTTGTTGTCTTGGATTAACATTAAAAACACCACCAAATGGAAAACATGGAGAAGTGAGGTTTTCTGTAAGCCACCAAACATGTAATTAAAGCACCATTCATGTGGAGTTCATGCATGCATCATTTTCTATTAGTCACCAACAAGGTCTCACTGATACACTCCTTGTGAGCAGGGTCAGTGTTAGCGCCAAGGGTCAAGTTAATTATCCTTTACTTGTGGTCTGATTTTCATCCCTTAACCTTTGACTTTCCTCTTGACCTCTTGCGCACCCAAAGTTTTGCTGTGTGTATGTGTGTTTGTACTCGTAAGCCCATTTTTTTGTGTTCCCGCGTGGGTGTATGCGCGCTAAAGACCTGTCTGAGCACCAGACACCGAAGCAGTTTCATTAGGATTGCTGGTTCCCGGGAGGGGGGTATGTGAATAATTACCAATTAGACTGTTGTCAAGAGCCAGTGGTGGAGCAGCGCTGTGGCAACCATGGAAGGTTAGGGTGGGTGTGTGCATGCCTACGTACTTGTTTGACATGAGTATGAGTGTGTGTGTGTGTGTGTGTGTGTGTGTGTGTGTGTGTGTGTGTGTGTGTGTGTGTGTGTGTGTGTGTGTGTGTGTGAGGTTTTCTGATTGCACTCCCCGAGCACTGGAGCATGCGGTCGTGACTGTTAAATACAGAACGTTGTTTAATCTAATGCTAATCTAATGCTTCAGTCACTTGCTGGGGTTTTTGTCAGCTTTGTCAGCTAATTATAAAGTAGCCACATGGGTTACACACTCTTTCTCTCTCTCATTTTTCTTTAGATATGTCTTTTCCTCACCTCTCCTCTTTCTGTATTTGTCTGTGTACAAGCTGACAAGGGTGGAATGAAAGACATGTTGACATTACATTGAATAGCTATTAGTGTTTTTCAGGTGGAAGTACTTTTAGTAGATGTACTGTGTTTTTCTTATTATTTAAAAGCCTATTTGCCTGCCATGTCTGTGTGAAAACCTGCCACGATAAACAACCTGACCTTTCTCAATAAATACCCCTCTTTGAGAAGTCTGATATTTTTGCCTGAGCTAAAGGTTTACATACATAATCCAATAAAACTTGTTGTATAATTTCAAAAAGATGATCTGAGTTTTTCTGCTCCTAATTCCCGAAACAGCTTTATTTGCTCTTGCAGTTTTACTCTTTATGTACTGTTTCCCCGTTTTATCACATTATTTTGTTGGCCTCTTTGCCTCTGTTTTATTCTCTGTATCTGTATTTAATGTGTCTCTTGTAGTTTTCATTTTATTATAAGACACATTGTAATGCTGTTAAAAAAGGTGTAAATACATTTGACTGTTAGTGATATTACTTTTTGGAGGGTTTAAGGTCTAAATTGTATTGTAGTGTGAATCAGATAAACCATAATCATAAAAGCAATGTCACAGTAGCTCAGACGAAAGAGGAGTAAAAAAAACAAACCCTGCCATTGTTGTTCCTATATTTTATTCATACTTACAGTAGTGCTAACAGGCCTGTGATGTTTTATTACAAAAAGAAAGTGATAGACAAAATGGGGCTTCTCTAACAAATAGGCTGATGAAATAGGCAATGTATTTCTTTATTCTCACAGGATTCACCTGCGTGGGAAAAAGGAGATAGAGGAGGGCAATAATACAGTATGGTCAAACTCACCTCACTCATCTCTACCCTTTTCATCTTCTTTTTCTCATGTTTCCCCTCGTTTTTCATTCTGCTTGGCTCGTTTCTTGACAGGGGGAGATAGGGTGATAGGAAGAGAGGCAAGGTGTTTGGGTGATGGCTAGTCTCACATTGCCAGACCTTCCTCCACAGCGCTGCGGAGGAGGGTCTGGCTAGTCCACACAGCATTCCAGGAGGGGAGAAAAACGTGCTCTGGTTTATTGGCATTTCTTTAAACTAGGGCTGTCAATCGATTAAAAAATGTAATCTAATTAATGACATACTCTGTGATTAATTAATCGAAATTAATCGCATACATAATTAACGGTGCCTGAACCGATACTTTTTAAGAAAGTAAAAAAAGAAAAGAAAACAAAGGGTACTAAACAACAGTTGGTGACATTAAAGAACGGCTTGTTTATTGCTAAGGCCATATGGTCAAAATGAAATGATTTAATAATAATGTATAACAATAACAATAACTTATTTCACTAGTAAATTGCTGTTGAACGACAAAAACAACCACCAAATGGGAAATGGACATTTACAATAACTTCAAATGCACCACGAGGCTGTAGTTTACCAGTTTCATTGAACGCACCGTCTGTGTTGTTTTTCCGACGGTAGCTCGGCAGCTGCAGGTTGTTACATCCCGGTGTTGAGTCACAGTCCTCTACAGTAAAACACAGTCAAACTTTACACCGTTTAGCGTTAGCTGTCAGCATTTTAACCGTGTTTAATCCAGCTACTAGCTAGCGGTAAGCTAACGTTAGTTGCTGTTGAGTATAGTGTTAACTAGCGTCACGTGCAGCGGTGTTTGTGTTGCCTGTAGGCTATCGTCTGTTTCAGAGCATCCGAGAGAAGCGCAGACATATCAGTGGCACCAGATTTCGGTAGCCAGGGTTGGCAGGAAGAAGATTTTTACAAGTAAATGTTCCAGTTAATGATCCAGGCAGCACATTCTCGTCTCCCTCCTTCATTTTACAGTCCAATGGTGGCTAGAACGGCTCCGGGTCAAACGTCAATATGGAACGGATTAATCTGCGTTATTTTTTCTCAGATTAATTAATCGAAATTAACGCGTTATTTTGACAGCCCTACTTTAAACCAATCACAATCGTCCTGGGCGGTGCTAAGCACCGAGCGGAGCCACGGTGCCTCTGCAAAAAAGCCTCAGGAAGGAAGGTTTTGGTGGAACATGTGTACGTTCAAAAGTTTTCTTTAGTCGTGCAACAGAAAACTCAGATTCGACAGATCTAGCTAGCTGTCCGGATTTCCCCTGCAGAGATCTGAGGAGCAGTTAACCATAGTCCTCATAAAGTGTCCTGAGTTTAAAATTGCAACACAAAGAAAGCAGAAGGTAACGAGCCATCTGAAAACCGTAAAGAGTGAAATCCGGCAGAATTTCCGGCAGTACAAGAGCCATCTCGGAAGATGGACGTCGTGCATATAGACTAGGTGATGGGTTGCATTGCCAGCTCTCCACCTCCTTTTTTCCCTCTTCTCTTACTCCTCCTCTCACCTTGTTCTGCTAACGTTTCTCTTGACCTCTTTTGTCTTCCTTTCATCTTTTTTTACCTGCAGCTACACTGTTTCCTGCTTCTCTCTTGTTTCTCTTCCTACATCTCTCACTCCTTTTCTTGTCTGCTTGCCCCGATGAGGAACATTTCAAAGAGATAGGACAGAGAAGAAGTTTCAGACACTGTGCTGTGGACTATTAGCCTAGAAATCTAGATGCACCCTATCGGCAGCAAATGTAATTTGCAGCCAGTGCTCCGTTGGCTTGCGAGCTAGAAAAGCCAAACTCCAGCCGGGCCAATCACATCGTGTATAGAGTTGGTGGGCAGAGTTACGACGGTTCCGCGTGAATTCCCTGCTACTTGAAAACAAGACGATCGAATCAGCTTTCGCTGCGACTCTGGAGACTTGGAGTTAAGCTTTTCTTTGAGAAAAGAACAAAGAATGGCACTGAAGTCATTCTTAAAAAAGGAAGATGTGTTCGGAGTTTTGCTGACCGGATACCTTGTTTGTTGCTCTGGTTGGTTGTAGCGCTATCCTCAAGTGTTTATCCCACCCCTCGGATTGAGCCCTGCCAATGGTGAGTTCCCAGACCCAACATCTTGATGTGGGTCTGGCTTGTCAGGCTAGTGGACTATCATAACATGTTACAATATTTCTCAATCTCCTCCTCGATATTTAATTTGATCTATTTCTGGGTTTCTCTCCTTTGTCTCTGTCTGCCTCAGATCTTTATCTTGTACTTCAGAAAAACAATAATTCAATTAAATTCAATTTTATTTATGGTATCAAATCATAACTAGAGTTATCTCAGGACACTTTACAGATAGACTAGGTCTAGACCACACTCTATAATTTACAAAGACCCAACAATTCCAGTAATTCTACAATAGCGTTCAGTTTCACAAGTCACTGTCCTTGTCTCACAGATTAATCTCCCCTTCTTTTCTCGCTCCTCTTGTCTCTCCTGCGCATCTTTTTTGGACCACCTCCTACCTTTATCTCCCATGCCAGGAAATAAAAAAGGAGTATTTAGCCAGAGAGAAACTTGTACGCCAGAAAAGACAAGACACTTGAACTCTTTATCTCTCTCTTTCTGTCATGTCTTTATAATTTTCTCATCAGCAGCTCCCTTTTCTGACATCTGTGATCTGCTGATCTGCTGACATTTGTAGCATTAACTGAAATGTCTCAACAACTTTTGGATGGACTGCCGTGAAATTGTAATTGAAAGTTTTTTCTCTAGTACCACCATCAGGTAGAAATTTTATTTTGTCCAGTTCTTTGATTTATGACCGTAATACCTGCAAAACTAATGACATTCACATCAACCTCAGCTGTACTTTCTGCTAATTAGCAAATGTTAGCATGCAAACACAATAAACTTACATAGTGAACATCTTACAAATTAGCACTGTGATTGTAAGCATGTAAGCATGCTGATGGTAACGTTGTGCTAACCTCACAGAGGTATGGCAGTCTTATGTAGGGCTGCACAATTAATCACAATTTTATCAAAATCGCAATATGGACTAATGCAATATCAATTAATCAGTCATATGAAATCGACTTTTGGCTTGGTACAGATCCTCGCAAAAATCACACCATGATCATTTTAATATATTTTTCAATGAAAATCATAATAATGATGAAACAATGATCATTCCCTCCAAAATCGCGAATCATACAGCAATTGCAACATCAGTCAAAACAATTGCAATTAGATATTTTCCTCATATCGTGCAGCTCTCTCTAATCAGGTGTAATATTAGAACTGACATGTTACCTGAGTTTTGGTAACTAACATTGAGAAATAAAAACATGTTTTTATTAAAAACTGTTTTTCATTTAACAAAAGAAACCAAAAATCACAAATGTTACATGTTGTTTAAACACACCAGTACTACCGTAGTATAACTTTTGCTTCTAAAATAATCTAAAACTGGTAATTGTTTTGATTAAAATTGGTAACTATCTGATCTAAGCACATTTCAGTCATTACCAAAAACTAATGAGATTTGATACTCAGCCCTTCCTGAAATATATTAGAGACAAATAGTGGGACATATATAGTGGGAGAGATATTGCCAGGGACAGCTTAAGATAATCACCTGAAAAACGCATTCAATCTCAATCTTCATTACGTGTTGTCAGTCGACATGTGTAGTTAAAAACAGTGTTGCTCAATAAGATGTGAAATTATGCCAAGGAAGAAAATTAGTTTTTAAAAGTTAATTTTTAAAAGTAAATTAAAAGTTTGGCACACACGTGAGTTTGTGTGTGTGTGTGTGTGTGTGTGTGTGTGTGTGTGTGTGTGTGTGTGTGTGTGTTTGTGTGTGTGAGAGAGAGAGAGAGAGAGAGAGAGAGAGAGAGAGAGAGAGAGAGTGAGTGCAAGATTTCCTCTGTTAGTCAGTCTTGTCAGGAAATTAACTCATCTCCCAGCCTCATGTCATCAGCTGCTGCTGTTCTCTCCACTTCTAGCTCCTCTCTCACACATCTTCACTCTTTCTTCAAAGCTCCCATACATCCATCAAACAGAGAAAGAGAGAAGGAACTCACACACGCACATACAAATGTAACCACCCACACATAAACACACATCACATGATACTCAACTCACACTCACACAAACTCTTTTCATCCCTCAAATCTAACATAGAAACACTGCAAATCTGAGTAAGTTTGTGTGGTTGAGATAAAAAGTGGTTCTTGAATTTTCATCAGGAGATTTACAAAGTGGTTCAGGGGATTGAAGATTAACATTTCCCAGATTAGAGCGGTGCAGTGGGTGTGATTTAAGTGCAAACCCCATAATGACTCACTAACAGGACAAACTGAGTAGACCCAGTGACCCAGTCCCCTGCTGAAAGCTCTCTTACTTTCACTCTCTTTTTCTCTTTATTTACTGTTTATGACTGACTATATACTCAAATGTATGCAGCAAACCTGAGCTTGGCAGATGACATCAATCCCCTGTCGAATGTTTCCAGACTTCAAACTAATTTTACAACGACGACATTCAGTGACTATTCAATAAATAAAAAGTTGTTAGAGATGTTATATTTATATCTGATGAAATATCTTCAACTCAATACTGTTGATGTGGTCCCATAATGGTTATTTCTAGTATGCTTTCAGGCGGCAATGTTCATTGACAGTGTGCCTCATTCATTTCCATGGAGAAAAAACGAATGCGTCACTTCAGTACATGTCAGTACATTTTTGGTATCTGATCTGATGCTATCTAGCTCAGTATTTCTCAAATCCTGGCTTTGCACCTGCAGGAGGAGAGAAAAAGTGTTCACTTATCGTTTAGAGCGGTTTGCTATTTTTGTATCATATTTGATATAACATAAAAATTATAGTAATCAGCATGCATTATTGTCAATGCCTGTAATTTTTTATAATGAAGTGAATACTTCATAATGATATTGATCATTCATTGTTTTTATTAGTAATATTTAAGTTTTAGGCTCAAACCCAATCCAAACCCACAGTACACACATAAACATGTGCTGGACCCAGCTCAAATTGTCGTGCTTTTTGGGGTTCTAACAGGCTTGATGCAAGTTGCAGACCTGTAGCACATATCATAACATAATCACTGATCATTGTGCTGGTTATTCTCAAGTTGAAACTTTTGACAAAATACCAAGCACTCATGCACCAGTCAACATGAAAATGTTGAATGCCATACAAAATGAAGGTGGTGTCTTTTTATGAGGACGCTCATTC
This sequence comes from Sander lucioperca, assembly GCF_008315115.2. Lineage (NCBI taxonomy): Eukaryota > Metazoa > Chordata > Actinopteri > Perciformes > Percidae > Sander > Sander lucioperca. The sequence continues at coordinate 18,690,947 of NC_050186.1, read as the reverse complement.
TCCCCAAAACCTGATGTTTCCTATTAAATGCCATTCGAAACGGTGCCAGATGGCCAAGATCCAGATGTAGGTGTGTTCAGTCCTGTTTTATATGATTTGTCTGTGTCTGTCTCCTTCTGTGTGATTCATTGTAATAAGTGATTGTGTGCTTCAGTTTTCAGTGTTGCAAAAAAAACTAAGTTGACTGAACTCAATGACCGTCCCAAAGTCCTCTTTCATTTAACGATTCCTCTACTGGATTTAGAGGCTGTCACTATCAATTAACTTCCCTCCCATCAGTCACAGCTGGAGAGGAGCAAAAGGTTGGTTGAGGGGAGAGTGGGGGACACATAGATTATGTGGTTGAGAATGAGGAAAAAATTAGAGTAGGAAAGCAAAAGAGAGGAGAAGACAGTGATATATACACACATGCGCACACTTGAGGCTGACTGCTACAGTACAGTGGATGGATGGATGGTGGTGGCAGCGGGAGGCGGGTTGTATAATTTGATTTGGATTTAGTGTTGCTTGGAAGAATGACACAAATTCTACAGGGATTAATCCGGCTTTAATTCAATCTGGCCGCTGCAGCCTGAAATAGCCCCGCTCCGGTCCTGCTGTTCCTCTGTGAAAGCACAGCTGCAACTGGCATGGGGTCCAGAGGCCGCACGTGCATGCATGCGTGCGTACGTGCATGTGTGCGTGCGTGCGTGCGTGTGTGTGTGTGTGTGTGTGTGTGTGTGTGTGTGTGAGCATGAGTAAAAATTAATTGTGTATGGATTTGTCTATGTTTGCAAGTACTATCTGTGTGAAGAGAAGTGTTGTGTGTGATGTGGCTATCAGACCAGCGAAACAGACAGCTGTCTGTCTTTGCATCATGGTTGCACATAAACAGTAGACTTTCTAAATCTCAGAATTGCTGTTCTGCTAACACCACAAAACATTTCTTGTCCCCAAAATGCTGTCATGTTGACGTGAGGTTTGGACAAACTACACTTCATTTCAGATGAGGCGTACTGATGACAAGATTATTCCAGTTAGAAAAATCTGTGACTGGGGCAAATCAGTGCTGGAAATGGGCCGAAACTCACCAGTACTGAGTACCGGCACTTCTGTTTTTTGTCCACATGAGTACTGTTAATTCTCACTGCGTACCGCCTGCTCCTGCATTGAGTAGGTATGCATCCCTAAAGACCTGCATAACTGCATCTCTCACATAGCAGCTTAATGCTGAGAAAACAGAGCTGAAAATGACCTTGTTAACATGGATAATTGTATTAGATAAACATATTATTGCAACCCTGATTGCTGGGCCACTGTGCCACTGTGCCAACACCTGACACAGGACAATACACTCCCCATCTCTCATTGCGTAAAATACGGGACTCTTGGCGTCCTTTGGCGTTTGGTATTAACGCTAAAAGTCTCCTTTAGCGTCGGGACTCTTGACATCACTTTTGACGTTCTGGGTCGGGATGTACTGACTGACGTGTGGCACAAGTACGGGACAGTTAGGTTTGGGAAAAGATCGTAGGTGGGGTTATAAAATGTACGTTTCAGTGACACGCGGTACAAGAACGGAACACGAACCCTGGTCTCCTGGGTGAAAGTCCTGTTTTGTTTGACCGATCCACCACTCCAACCAACCTTACGCTGCATTTCGGTCTTTCATACTACTCGCTACCGTCGCTATTAAAGCAACACTAGAAGAAGAACTTTTCCCGCTTCGGTCCCCCTACAGGTTGGAAGCGGAATTGTCCATTATATTACATTGTCCAGTTCATTCGAACTACAGATCCGCTACCCGATCTGGAAAACTTGCATAATGTAATGTAATGGACAATTCCGCTTCCAACCTGTAGGGGGACCAAAGTGGGAAAAGTTATCTAGTGTTGCTTTAATACTACATCATCTTACAGCGCCGCGGTCGCGCTGCTGCTCTGCCCAGTGCGTTCCATAAATACGCTGAACAGCCGTGCTAGAATGTATTTTGACCAGGGGGGGGCTGCCTTACTAATGTGACCAGTTAAGGTCCATGGTAGTTTTTGGTGGCCTGTCCCTGTTTTAAAATGTGCACTAAAAACACATAGCAAGCCTTGCTATTGTGAGTAAAGCGTTGTCAGGAAAAACTGGGTAACAGAGTTGATATTTCAATCGTGTCACACGAGCGCGTGCTCCAAACCACTTTCAATGAATCTTCTCCACCCCTGCACCACTTATACAATAAGAAGCTACTCTTTTAATGAATATTTCATCACTGTTAGAGCCTAAATTTTATGTAGTCTTGATTTGTGTGGTCATTTACATTTAAAAATGTTGTAATTCTAGTTCTTCAAGTAAATTGCAGCACACCACAGTCAACTTTAATCAAATAAAACTACAATAATAATGTAATTTCCCAAAAACTAGTGGCTAGTGAAAATGAAAAAGTCACTAACATTGGAAAAACAATAGCCAGGGTTGCTGGTGAGCAAAAAACGTAATGCCAAGCCCTGCATGTATGTAATGTAATGCATACAAGAATACATTTCAAGTGATATATTACCAAGACACGTGTATAGTATAAATATATCCAAGACTCATGTGATGATCATGACATGCAACTGCTGAATTAGAGAACCGGCACCTCTTTTGGTCCAATTCAGGCACAAGAGCAAATGATCGTGATATTCACCAAAAAAAACATTCGACAAGTGACCTATTAACGTCCGTGGCCTAGTTTTCTGTTGTCTTCTAATTGTATGCTGTTCATCTTTATTTCAGCAGACTCTTCTCTGAGGTGCTGCAACTACAAGTGTATGCAAACTGTCAGTGTCTGAGGCACAAGGTTTAATTGAAGAAATAATGGGTTTCTGTTGGCTAATTAGAAAAAAAGAAGATTCTATGAGTCTATTTTTTTTTCTTCTCTCTCTCTCTCTCTCTCTCTCTCTCTCTACCACACTCTCTCTCTCTCACACACACACACACACACACACACACACACACACACACACACACACACTCATCAGTATTGTTTGGCTCGCTGCCTAGCAATCTCCAGTTCCTTCTAAAGGTGGGGGAGGGGGGGGGGGGGGCTATCTGCGAATTTGGATCCCACAACATTCCTAATCACAACTTCTGTGGTCTCTTTACATCTGCACCTGTACTCAAAAGGCCTATGAAAATAACAGGACTGAGAGTTTATGCTGGTACATTCTGAGTCCAGACCATTTCATGTTCAGACAAACTGTGTAAAGATACTGTTGCACTGGTCCTAAGGCTTATTAAACAAAACGTTCAAAGCTTAAAGCAACAGAAATGTCCCACTGTGTTCAGCAGTGAACAGGACTAATAACATACTAAATATCTTGCTATTTGTACAACCTTCAAAGTAAGTTGGTGAAAAGCTCAAGCACAAAACTGTGATGAAACCTTTTTTGTTTGTGGATCAATGTTTTGACATCTTGACCTTGACCATAAAAATAAGAAAAATACTTTATCTGAGTTACGAATGTGCAGCTTTTACCCTTGTTATTTTGATGTCTAGTCTGGAATAGCAAGTCGTTATGCTTGAAATATTCATACAGCCTTACGGTATGTAGTGGGTCTAAAGATGTGAAGCTTGTCTCTGTGGTACTTTGGCAAAAACTATATGCCCAGCAGATTTAATGCCGATCTGCATAATACATAATTGAATATTGTGACTGTTGGCATTTGGCAAGAATAGAGTGCCATAAAGTGAAAGGGAAATGTTTTTGTGTTCTCTGTGAAGGTAAACAACAAAATACATTTACAAAGTCTGAATCAGAATCATTTTTATAGCCAAGAATGTATGCACATACAGGACATTTCAATCAGGAGAGACTGTTTGCAGATATGCAAAATGTTTTATTGAACAAGAGCATAATTTGAACATAGTATTGGAGATTGAACTCCATCGTTATATTAATACATTTGTATTAATACATTTGATATATTAATACATTTAATATATAGGGGTAGGGAACCATGATGTAACCCCCCGATGGAATCCAGACACCTGTGGCGGTGGAGAAGGCCGGAAGACCAGGCCGAGGAGGCACTGGAGTGACAGCCGTAGAACCACCAGGACGGGAGGTGGAAGGGGAGGAGGAGGGACGACGCCTTTCTGAAATGACAGCTGATAGCACAGGGAGAGAAAGCGCTTTTAAACAGTGTTGAAATGCTGTGATTGGCCTATGGAATCTTTGGCCTTTCCTGATTGGATTATCAGAAGGAGAGCGCCTCAAGCGCTGATTCGCTTTAGGAGAGACTGATTATTGTTAGGTCTTCCTGAAAGAATTTACGCCGAGCTACATTTGTCACAATGATCAGCCAAGGAGAGATGGCCTTTGTACAGCACACCAGATGACTCCCAGATAACAAATCGGCAACAGATGCTTCTAGTATGATGACAGAAGACAAAAAGAATATGATATATAGTCTGAATACTACTGCTGCCACTTGGTTAGAGATGGATAGAATAAAAGATGTGACTGGAAATGTGAAGTGTGTAGAGCATATTTTAAATATATCTGAAACTGCAGATAACGGTTAGGATGAGAGGACAGGGTTGGGGTTAGTTTTTGACCACTAGTGTTTTGAAAACAGACATTTATAACTAACAATTATTTTCATTATTATCAATGAATCTGTTAATTTATTTCTTGAATAATCCATTAAATGTCAGAATATAATAAACGATTGGCATCACAATTTCCCAAAGCCCAAGTTGACATATTCAAATTGTGTCTTTTGTCTGACAAACAGTCCAAAACCCAGTCCAAAGGAGATTTTTTTATATTACAGAAGCAAAAAATAGGGCAAATTTGGGCAATTCTGCTTAAAAAAATGACTTAAACAAAAATGATTTACTGTCATCACTTTCAGCTTTATACTTACCTCAAGTATCTTATCTAATGTTATCTTATCTATCATAGTATATGACAATATTTATAATACTGTCATGTCTATCAAATAAGCAGGGGCTATATGGTTTGGATTTACTGTTGGTGAGAGTAATGTAGCAATCCGCCAGTAAAAAGCAGAGAAGAAGAGGACAGTTGTAACACTGAGGTAAACTATGCAGGTTTAAAAAAAAAATGTTTTTTTAGAAATGATTCATGAGGAGTTAGATGCATTCAACACATTTGTTAGGCCTCAATGATGACACACAATGCATTTTGTCAAGCGCACCACATGTAAACAAAACTGTTTGTTTACAAGAAAGCTCCACAAGGTACCTTTAATGATAGTGTTAGGTTTACTAGGTAGGGGGCTCTGATGTTTGGCTGCAACATCCCCCATTGGAAACACTGTGAGACAAACATCTTTATAGAAAATAAATCATTTTAACCTAGCGAGCTTAATAATAACAAAATGTACCTTATGTACTGTAGCACCATAAAGGGGTCTTAAATACAAACTACTGTTTCATTTTTTCTCCTATCTCAGATCAAAAGGATTTATGTGAAAAACAAACACTGACCCACATTCTTAATGGTCCTTTTTAATTCCCACTGGGGCCACTCATGCTAAAAAATATTTATACTTGCTGTAATGCAAGGCGCTTTGGATAAAAGCCTCCACTAAATAGCTGATATTATGTTGTGTTACTCACATTTGGATTCACTACTGCTGCCATGAATTAGGACACTCATTATGACTCATTAGGAATAAGTTTCACACACAGGCGCCAGAGGCCTCATTTGTAAAGATGAGACTTATGATAAAATCCCATCATACCAATGTTTGTCTACAGAAATTCATTGCAAAAAAACTTATTTATGAATCTGGGCCTTTCACTGCTCCGTTTCAGAGCCAGACTCCTCACTTTTTACTATTACCGATGCTGTGGTGTTGCTGGCTCCAGAGAGAGAAGTATACAAATCAACATTTTGCTCTTTCACAGTTTATCAGGCCAGTGAAGTGCTGCCAGAATACTACATTTAAAGTAACCTCACCAGTAGTAGTTCAAAAGTTTGCCCAAGCAACATTTCTCCAGGCAGCCATGGATGCAACCTTTCATTTCCTAGCCCACTTCTTTTATCATTTTCCTTCATACTGATCAATTCTATGCAACATTTCTAACTTTATAACTTTCATGCCTTTCCTCTTCCTCTTCGCCACCATAAGAACAACGTTGATCAGGGCAAGGAGCACCAGCCTACAGCTTTCCAAAATAACTTAATTTAAATAGTAATTGCTAATCTTAAATTCTTGCCATTTAGTACAAGTAAATGCAGAGCGTAGTCCCTTGTAATTATCTCTAGCTGTTGCAGAGCACCTTTTGCATTATCTACAATGAAGGTAGTGAGTAAAATGTTATTATAACCAATAGTCATAATGGACAAAACATATGTGAATAGGACCCAGGTTGACTGATGCCCTTCAACATCAGGTAAATGAATCTTCAAAATAAAGTGATGGTATTTCATTGAATTACTGTAGAGTATTTAGGTTGGAATACAGTAATATTTAGTTAAAGTATAGTCCTAGACTCGGACAGACCCAGATTCAAACTTCTCCTCCTCCTGCAGACATCCCTGCTGCTGCCCTATGCTCTCATATTCACTCACACACAGGCTGGCGGGCCTGGGATCACCTCAGTGAGGTTTTGTCCTCTGGCCTGAAGCCTGCTAGACTGTTACAATTCATCACAACACACACACACTGTGTGCACACACACATTAAAATACAAATGCACAAACTCTGGCCTTGTTTATAGGAGTTAGTGATGTATTTTAATCTCTTGTTGTAATCTTGGTGTTGTATCTCTGTAGGACACACTTGCACAGACATCTGTGTGTGTGTGTGTGTGTGTGTGTGTGTGTGTGTGTGTGTGTGTGTGCGTGTGCGTGCGTGCGTGCGTGCAAGCATGCATGCGTGCATGGGAATGTGACTTTACATTAAATCTTAATACCTGCACACACACACAGTAATAGTTTGAATGCCCTTTTGTTGTGGGTAGCTGTATGTCAATGCAGAGTGTTAGTTCTGCATGGTTAGCTAGGTGACTTGGCATTTAGACTGCTGCTGATAGCAGCACCCTGCGGTAAGGCGTGTGTGTGTTTGCGCACGAAGGTATATGTGCGTGTTAATCATGTCCCGTGGTAGCAAAAGAAGGACAGCTTGTAGAGGAGACTGAGGACGCCCATTAGCTGTATAGCCTAGGGATTGTATAGTCATATTGGAAGTGTGTGTCTTCTAAATTGTTTGTATCCATGTGCTTTTGAGCATTTGTCTGTGTGTGTTTTACTGATTAAGCTGTTTGCCTTAAACAGATGATATCAAACTTGTGAGCTCAGTTTTTATTATGAGATTTAATTCTGAAAACTGAATTTCAAAAATTAGATCATATTGATGAGCAAATATTTTATGATGATGTGACTTGCTGCGTTTCCTAGACTTTGTTAGAAAATATTACAAACAGGCGTTGTTAGTATAAATGAAGTCATGATTAAGCAACTGCTCGGCCTATTTTCTTGCTTTAAATGTATTTAGGCTGAATGTGTTGTGTCAGAACAGCTGCCGTATTTGTCCAAATAGAAAATCAGCATTGTAATCACAGGCACAGCCTAGCGAGTGGTGTGTTCATCCAATTATTTTACTTTATTCCATTTTATTTTTACGGGTCCTAAAATTGGTTATTTTCAAGTTGCTCCTCGACCAGATGTTGAATTTAGGCATAGTAAAGATAAAACAGACAGCATGTAATATCAAAACAAGAGAAGGAGGAAAACATAAATGCTGGTAAACCAAGAATTAAAAGCTTAACAAGAGTGTAAGTCAAGCGGTATGCTTAGCAGGAAATTGTCATGGCAACCACTTCATCATAATATACGTTTTGTTGTTGTTCATGATCTTTGCTTGTTTTGGTTTTTGACAGACTATTGGTTAAGGCCATATAACTGCAAAGATCCTCCAGATGTTTTAAGAAATAATAAATGCTCTGTTTTAAATAATTATTTTTGTCAGATGTTTTTGTTTCACAGAAAGGTCGATACTCAATTAGGAATTCTTAAAACTACTTCTCCCCCTTTAAAAAGTCAAGATTCTATGAATATGTAAATATATCTCAGTGTATGCACACTCGAGGTTCCATGCTCGTAGGTACTCGTCTCAAACTCAGATTTAAGGTGAGCGCAGAGAAACTTTCCTCCATCAGCAGATTCATTTGATAACAGCCTTTTAGGGCCCTATTTTAACAATCTAAGCACACGGCATGAAGTGTATGGCACAGGTGCATTTAGGGCGTGTCCAAATCCACTTTTGCAAGTTTGACGGCGGAAAAAAGGGTCCGTGCGCCGGGCCCATGGTTCAAAAGGGTTGTACTTAGTGTCTTCATTAATTCATAGTGTGTTTTGGGCATAGCATGCAATAAACCAAGAGTGTCATCTCCCATTCCCTTTAAAAGCCAGGCACGTTTGTACCTTGGTGCATTGCTATTATGATGGAGGATTTGCACCATAATATTTTTATATGCAATCTTTTGCATGTTTGTGTCGTGCTGCGCTTCCTTGTGTGTGTGTGTAACAAGCATAGTGTGTGTGCGCTGTGCACGAGCCTAGGCGCATTTTACTAATTCGCTGTTAAAATAACAATGAAATGCTGCACTATTGACTTTAGACCAGGTTTTTGTTGGTCAATGGCATGATCATTTCACGCTGCCTCAAGAGAGCAATACTCCAAGAATGCACCTGAACACACCTCCCTGTAAGACCAGCACGCCCATGGGCGCAAAGATGGGCGCAGGTGCATTTGCTATTTAAACGACTTGGACGCTGGACGGGAAATTGACAACTGCATCGGTCTTAAACTAGCAAAGACACTTGTGTTGGCCTTTGCGTCAGGCTTTGCGCTGCACCGGGTGCAAGATGCCCCTAGTGTCAAACTCTGTAAACACATCATTTTGGACAGGAAAGCTCAAACATAACAATAAGGAAAACACATTTTTGAGTGGAGGGATACTTTAAAAAGACAAAAAATTACAACTTTTTTTAATTTAAAAACATAAATAAGTGCAAACTGTTAAAGCATGACAACATACTGTATATTCAGTAGCAATTGATTGTAGGAAAGGTTCATATTAATGCCAAATTGCATTGTGCACCCAAATTAAAATGGCATCTGTGCAATTTAATTCCAACATCACCATGCCAGACCACAATGAGGGAATATTTTAGTGTGACTTTTTCAGGCTGGGAGCTGTGTTTTACATGACAAATTGTGTGTGTGTGTGTGTGTGTGTGTGTGTGTGTGTGTGTGTGTGTGTGTGTGTGTGTGTGTGCGTGTGTGTGTGTGTGTGTGTGTGTGTGTGTGTGTGTGTGTGTGTGTGTGTGTGCGTGTGTGTGTGTGTGTGTGTGTGCGTGTGTGTGTGTGTGTGTGTGACTGAATGTGTGACCAATGTGGTATCATTTAAATGTTTGGGTGTCAGGTTCCAGGAAGAGCCGGTCTCATTCTATAATGGTTATTGACAGCTTTAATTGTAGCTGTGCTGACAAACAACCGCAATCCATCCTCCTCAAAATCCAGTTAATCTACGCTCCCCTGCTGCCATAGTGTGTATATTAGTAGAGAAAAGCAGTTTGTTTCAAACCAGCTGTTTCTTGTCCGATATAGTTAGAGGTCAGAGAAGCAATTGTGTGTGTTGTGCATGTATACAGGGAGTAAGGTGGGTTTGATGGGTTTGCTCGTCCCGAGTCGAGTCTTTGATATAGATGTTTTGACAGGTTGGAAAAGAAGAAAGACAATAAAATAGTTTTGAGTGAAAGAAAAATAATCTTTTCAAATTCTTTTTGAACCCTGTTGTGAATGTCAATAGTAGCTGATCTAATCCCCTTTAACTGTGTCAACCTGCCAGTCTGCTTCATTTCTCTCTCTCTGTCTGAGGTTCACAAAAAGGTCTCGCAGTCATGTCGTGTCTTTCTCTGAGTGTGTTTGTGTGCGTGCTTCTGCGAGTTCTCGTTACAGGTGTTTGGACAAGATAGGATGGAGACAAAAATCAAAGATGTAAAATAGTTTGAGGCGTGAGAAGAACTCTTTTTGAAATCTGGGTCCCAAGAGTGGATGTTTAAAAAAAGCACTGATGCAGCCTCAATGTTGTCAGGGTTCACACAGAGTTCAGCCATATTCATGCTGATTTCAACTAGTCTCTGGCTCCTCTTCCTCAGCCAGAAGACATTAGCAGCTCTTTTTTTATCGTTATCTCTGAATAACTGGGGTTCCATCCAATTAGTTTTGTGAAATTATTAGGCTGAAAAATAAGATGCTGAAGTTTTCACACTCTTGAAGGAATTTGTTCTGTTGAAATTATCAAGAAATCATTAGAAATGAGGATGAAAAGAAGTTTTTGTGGTAAATTATGATGCACCTGTAGGAATGGGATGATAAATCGTTAAAGTGCATTTATAAAACAGCTCAAAAGTGGTTTAGATGTCCTTGAAATGTCCACCAGAGCGTCAAAGAAGTGTCTCACACACTGTCACTGCTTTTCAAACCCCATATTGTTTTCCTGTCGAAGTTGCTGCATTTAAGGAATCAATTTCAGTTCTTTGTTGATGTTTTTTGATGACATGAAAAAGACATTAGGAGACTCAGAAGCACAGTTTGACAGTAAGACAAATACTAATACATTCCTAAAATATTCTTTGTTATCCAAGAAGCTTTTTACTCACGAAAACCCAAATTTATTTCATGTTTTTGAAAAAACAAAAAGGTTTTTATATACAGTAACTTGCTTGACAATTACATAAGATAAACACTGTAGCTCATGTCCCTGTAAATCAGTCTCTTTCCCCCTCTTTTTTATGCTAACTTTTCCAGAGTGCCTGTTTCTCCATGTCTTCTTGACCTCTCTTTTCCTCTCGCTTTCAGCGCCTAAATTCCTATGCACCTCGCATCACCGGCCTCCACAGTTTGATGCCCCTGTTCTCCCTCTGTTCATCTTTATCCCACCTTCATCTCCCTCTCTGTGCTTCCTCCATCCATCTACAGTATTCAGCTCCTTGGGGGAGGGGGTCTTTGAGGCTCTCCGTCCGCTCTTTTTTTCCAATGCTAATAGGAAGGAGAATCATACGAAACCTTTGAACAGGATTCTGCACTGAATATGTGTGTGTGTGTGTGTGTGTGTGTGTGTGTGTGTGTGTGTGCGTGTGTGTGTGTGTGTGTGTGTGCGTGCGATCAAGCAATGCATTCCCACTGGAGCTCTCTAAAATTCCTATGCTCAGCCATAAGGTACCAGTGCCGCCACACTGACGAGCGACAGAGTAAAACTGGGACCCTTGGGAGAACTTGATAAAACACCTTCCTCTCCTTAACATGTCCAATCATTTTCACTCAAATTCCTCCCCCTCTCTCTTTCTCTCTCTCTCTCCACACACCTCTTTCTACTGATGCTTTGTTGCCATCAGGAAACGAAACACTGTAACATGAAAAGGAGTATCTCAGTTCAGCGAAGGAGTTAGACTCCATCGCTTTCCACTCAAGTCTGTCCACTGTTGCTTTTTTATTTCCGTCATCCTGTTCTACATTAGCCTCGTGAGACCGTCCTGATCTCGCGAGCTCGTGCGAGGCACTGGAGGCTTTTCTCGGAGGAAAAGATGTTTTTGCTCTTCTCCCGACTGGTTTCAGCAAGTGTTTGATATATCGTTGATCTGATTGGTTGATTTGGCTCATCTATCACCAACATAGGTAGGGTGGGGGTGGTCTATTAATTTGTCCCCCCCAGATTTGTGTTTTATTTTAGCCTTCCCTTATTTTATTTATTAAAATGTAGAGGTGCAACAATGAATCGATTAATCGATTAGTTGTCAACTATTAAATTAATCGCCAACTATTTTGATAAATCGATTAATCGTTTGAGTAATTCTTTTATTAAAAAAAAATAACATTTCTCTGATTCCAGCGTGTTAAATGTGAATATCTCCTCTGTGACAGTAAACTGAATATCTTTGAGTTTTGGACAAAACAAGACATTTGAGGACATCATCTTGGGCTTTTTGGGGAACACTGATCCACATTTTTCATAATTTTCTGACATTTTAGAGACTAATTGATCGATTGATCGACTAATCGATTAATCAAGAAAATAATCAACAGATTAATCGACTATGAAAATAATTGTTAGTTGCAGCCCTATTAAAATTATTATTTAATTTACATATTGTGGTTGAAAGTATAGTACATCTTAAATTCTTTAGGATTTGCCTTTTTTAGTTATTAACTGAAACAATATGTACCAACTCTATAAGTCAAGGGGGAAAAACATAACGCTAAATGGAGGGCCTTGCTTTTTCAAAAAGTATAACACCCCAACAACTGCCTTACAGTCCCTTATAACATACATCTACAGAATAGTGAATACATGCCATAAAATGCAACATATTTGTCATTGTCAACCTGCTATATGTCGTTATCTAAATACTGTTTAATTTTGTAATAAATGCAGGGGTACAAACTTAAACAAAGTGGATAAATACAATTTCTTTATTTTATTTTTTATTTTGAAGGCTGTCCACACATGATAAGAAGTCTGAGCTGTGCTTGCTGCCGGGTTAGGCATAGAGTCAATGTTGAAAGCTCAGCTCAATGCTAATCTATAATATAATAAGATGTGAAAAAACAAACTTATTTTTAAATTTTACTATTAAATGAAGATATTCAGAGATGGTGACTTTTGTTTGAATTTCTTGGTCAATAAAATCCAAATCTTTTGACACACTCTTAAAGCTCAGCAGAAAACAGGGTTAAAGGTGATTTTGTGCAAAGTGGCAAGATGTTAATTCTGAGTCGTGAACAGCACCCAAAGTACCACAGCTTTGGAGTTTGATGTCATTGCTTTCTCCATAACACTCAGGTGCATTTAGTCCAGATGTGCCACAACTGAAAACAGGAACATAATAGCTGTAAATGAACATAATACCATCCTGCTAACATATTTTCTTTTTGTTTGGCACAAAGCCACCACAGTTAAAGTTTCGTGGACTTAATACTCCTCCAAACCGAGTGTTGATGATTATTGTTGTGATAGAAGTGTTGCATGAGTCATCTTCTATGACAGCTTGGCCTCTAGGCTGAGATCGGTGGGAACTTTCTCCCCATTGAATGTGCAAGTGGCTGTAGAGCTGTTGTCTCCTCTTTGACAAACACCATCTCATGAGGGCATAATTCAACTGTACTGAAACATGACCTAGTTAAGTCAGGCAGTGAAAGATGCAGAGCCTCTGAAAGCCAAGGTCTTGGGACTTTTGTAAAAGCAGCTTTATTTGTTGCTGTGTGTAGATGGCTGCCTCAGCCTGACCGTGGTCCTCTCCTCGAACTCACAGCCAGCATTCCGCAACAATACAACTCTCAGCAGGCAGCGAAGATAGAGATAGCAGGTGGGAAGGAGAGGGAAGTGAGGAGAGAGAGAGGAAGTAGAAGAGAAACGTGGAGGGAAGTAGAAGAAGCGAGATACAGTAGAAATAAAGGAAAAAGAGCAAACGTGAGGAACAGTATGAGACAGAGAAACAATGAGAAAGAGAGAGAAAACCAAGGTAACGAAAGCGTCAGAAATGAGCAGCTTAAGAGCTTAGCCGGCATTAGAGACGCCTAATTTTCCAGTGAAACCATCTCCCTGTACAGCGACAGGAGGCGAGAGCCTTATGCCCAGAGAACAATAAAGCACTATTTCATCATTTGTTTCTCACTCCACTGACACTTCTTTTTTTGTTTATATACTAATCTTGGCCATCGTCATTACTCAAGTCTCTGAGGTATTGAGAGATAAACAAAAATATTCGGGTTGTCCAACAACAACAGTAGCGAACTGATATTGTGCTGCTTATCAGCTGCAATTCTGTCAAGACTTGAAAACATAAAAGCATCAGAGGGATAACTCCTGAGGATCTGCCTGCACACGTCAATGGAAATCTTGACGTATCCACAATGAGGTGGATATAAAGAATCCTTTGTTCCCACCAGTTGTCCCCCTCTGCGAGTGAAGTTGCAACAACAGAGACATTAAGCGGGATACATATCTCTCAGGTGATCAACTCACTTTTCTCACAAATCAGATTTGTAGAAAGAAGCTGCAACTGATCTTTGAATATATCGCACCATTGGCTCAGGGGTATATCCGTGGAAGTTAACACACTTCCATCGTTCTTTTGTGCTTTTTTACTTTAACTAATCCCAATTCTACGAGCAATGGATGTCTAGACGTAATAATAAAATATAGGGATCGCTGTTTGGCTTCAAGCCTGCTCTTACAAAAGCGGAGGGGTTTCTTACATCATCTCATTTTCAGGCATATTTTCCAAGTGAGAAGGTGAGCGATGAGAGGAGGAAGTGAGTGAAAATGAGAGGAAATGAGCAAATGGAAGAGAAGGAGGGAAGCAATAGGAGATAAGAGGTGAAATGAGTAAAGAGTGGAGGACTGGAGAGGAGAGTATCATAGATTAGAAGGAGGGAAGAGACAAGACCCCGTCCACCGATGAGGGAAAGTGAGCTTTGCCTGGGAGACTCAGAGGATGAGAAATGAATAAAAAAGACCACTAGAGAGTCTGAAAAACCTTATTTTCCTCTCTTTTTGCCAAAATGCAGTTCTCCTCTGCTCTCACAAGACGGGAGGGAGCAGAGAGAGTTCACCAAAAAGTCAGAAGGAGAATAGAAAAAAGTAGTGGGAGAAACTGCCAAGACAGATGAACGGAAACCTTTATCTACATGTATGCTCTATAAACTCATCCCTCCCACAGCAAAAAGCATTTATCTCATTTTTATCTGCCAAAAGAAACTTGTTTCATAACCTCTTTACCTCTTCCTTCTCATTTACCCCCAAGCAACACAGATACACAAACACAGACACAAATATCCATGGTTTTGTTTTGGACTCACCCCAACTGAAATTCTTCTGTTGTCGTTTCAAATTAGTTTCATTGCGAATATGTTTTTCTTTTTATATTTCTTGGTGGTTTTTCATGCTGCTGCACTGTTACTTAACTTCTAATAGCAACTGTTCAGAAATTCTTCTTTGGTTCACCTTCAAACTATTAGGTAATGGTGGAGGCAGCCAGGTACAGACACAAATTATGAATCATTTCACTGATTCAAATCCTTTTCTAATTCCATTTTAAATATTCATAGTCAGGGGAGAGTTTAGTCGTGACAATGAGGTTAGAGATTCTCTAATGTCACTGACTGAAGTTTTGTGCTCTTGTTTTTCTTCTTAAATCTTCTTTTTTTTGTAAAGTATCAGTTCAGGCACCATTTAGGCACCAGCACTGTTTAAAAAGCACTGGAGACTAATTTAAGTTTTAGCACAGGTATTGAAAAAAAAACGATAATATGAATAATACAACCCAAGTAACAAGTCATAAACATTTGATATAAGATATAGATATATATTTAGTCTGTAACTGTTTCATGCAGGGGCAGGGTGTGTGTCCTCCATCTGCGACTGTAGTTCATGATGCGCGCCCCCTACTACATGTTCTCATTAAATAGATGCAGAGGGATGCAGACTCAGGCTCTTCTTTAGTGACTCGGACTTGGACTTGGATTTGAACACTGGGGACTCGAGAATCGACTTGGACTCAAACTCAGGTAATGGGGACTCGACTCGCACTCTTCTTTGGTGACTCAGACATGAACTCGGACTCAAACACTAGGGACTCGAGACTTGACTCAGACTTGACAGTTGGTGACTCGAGTACAACACTGATGCCATCTGCCTCCAGCTCCACATGTAACCCACTGACATGAGAGTGGTATCAATCTCATCTCACAGCTCGTCTACACAGGAGGCGTTTCAGCTGTGTTTTTCAGTCGTCACTCCTTCTCATGTCCGTCTCAACGGCATCTGAGAAAACAGATATGCTACAATTTAAATCAATATAGCTGTCTATACAGGTAGCGCAACAGCTCAAGTTTTTCACATTTTCACTCCTGGGCTGTCTGTGGCGTTGCACCAGTGAGGAGAGCTCCAATGCAAAAGGCTGCGGTTTCGGTCAGTGACACTGATGATTCAGTACACTCAGTGTGATCGATGTAAAAGATTAGTTTGTTGTTCATCAACTGAACACCTCTAATGGCGATTGAAGAGCCTGCAACATGGCCAAAGCAACACATTGCTATGCATCTTATGGTCTAGAAAAACACATAATAGTTGATGGATAAATGTAGGATGTTGCTGCTCTAAAAAACTGGACTTAGAGACTTGGATTACATTTTTTCACAAGTTAGTTTCAAATGCTTTTGTCTTTTGTTTATCTCTGTGGTCCACATCTGTAGAGTCAGACTGAAGGTTTGATGCAAACACACAGCGATAAGATCACTTGCATCAAGCATGTTTTGTCCTTTTGCTGTCCCCAACGTCAACTTATTTAGGCCCTGCACCTGCCACACACACGCACACACACTCCTGCTCTTTAACTGAAAGTATTTTCATCTTGTCTGCTCTGCGACATGCCTGTTGGGGGTTTTAGACTGTGCTACAGGTATGTTGACATGTCTTTAGCTGGCATGTGTGTATATATTTGTGTGTCTCGTCTGCCTAGCAGTGTACTGTTCCCGGGGCACCCACACTCATTTCATTCTCTCGCCTGTGCAGTCCCAACTCTGTTTTCATGGCGACCTGTCAGATTTGCACTAATCCTCAAGATGGGGATGCCATGTAGCCTGTGGCGCTCCCTTTCTTTTTGTTTCTCTTCGGCACTCTGTTTTCACTCCTCTATGTCTTAGTCTTCTTTTACTCTGTCTGTGCTTCTATGTAAGTCTGCTCTCTGTCTCGCTCTCTGTCCATGTAATCGTGTTTTCCTGACTAATCTGAGCTGTGTAGGACTGTGTTGTGAGGCGTGTTTGCTAGCAGTGTGTGAGCCTGTATGTGTTCATACAGTGTGTGTGGATAAATTGTGTTTGAAAAAAACGGGTGGGCAAGTGCAACTGTAATTACATCAAAATGTGTGGGACAGCTGAGGAGATTGTCAAAGCATGAATACGTGTTTGTGTATGTGAAACCTGCTGCCTGGTTAACTCTGCTTCAGGTGCTTTCAGGGCCAATTAACACTTCCCCTGTATAGTGTTTTTCCTCACAGTTCAATTCATTAACAAGTCTGCAGTCTGTGCTGCTACATTAGTTTTGGCAGAGAATTATTTGTTCCAAAATTAGACATACCTGTATACCACAAAGTGATACATGTTACAAAATGATTAGTTCCTTGAAAATTCACTGTGGAGGTAACAAAGCATAGTGTTAGTTTAGTCAGGAAGACAATTTCATGTTTAAAGTTGTAATACGATTTCAGACAAACTCACAATGTTTGCAACTCTTCATCTAACAGCTCACTGTGGCGACTCCTTGTTCCATTACTCCTAGCAATATTTAAAACTATCCACTGATGAAAACATGCAGCAAATGGCTGTTGTTTTGTAGATCGCAGTAGTCAGCTCTAATCGCAGTGACAACCACATCATGCTTCCTGTATCAGCTGCATAATAAAAACCACCCATGTTTCACCAATGTAACGTGTTTAATGTGAGGCAGGGCCAGTAATATGTTATCAATTAGTTAAAATTGCACTGGTTTACAGACTGTACATGCATTTTTTTTCCCGTGGATCCCTAGTGCTTCGGTAGGCAATCTAAATCCGGCGAACTCCACCACTACCAATTAATATGATTAAGGCCACGTCCACACGTACCAAAACGGTCTTTTTTTCCCCCGTCTTCCCTGGAACCGTGTCAAAAGAAATGTGCGTCCAAACGGATCCATTTGTAAAAGACTCAACACGCTACTTCATATTCCAGGCCTATAGGTTTCTGCTACAGAAATTCACCAAAACGAAGAAGAGCATAGTCTTCAGTCACTTCCACTTCCGTTCATAACATGACTAGACTTTAATAACTTTCACCACTGCTCATTTTATAAAGGCTGCCGCAAGAAAATGTGTCTTTGTTTACACTGTATAATGTGCTGTTGGATTGCTTTTTATTTTGCAATTCTGTCTGCCATCGGACATGATTGCAGCACGCTAGCTAGCAGAGGCAGTCAAACAAACATCAATGATCCAATGTCTTTTTGATAATCTACATGTTTTTCTTGTGGTAGCCTTTCTACAATAAGCTGTGCTAAAAGTTACCATAATCCGTTCAAGGAGTTGATAAGCAGACAGATTAGCTAGCTAGATGATAAATTGTCTACTTTCACTTTATAAACAGCTAACCATAGCAGCCAACGTTAATGTTACGTCCCTGCTGGAGTGGTCAGCTACTTTAGCAATGTTTAACGTTAGCTACATAACGTTACCAATATATCTTGTGTAGAATCCAGGACCAGCAGAGCAGAGGGAAGTGTCAGGGAGCAGAGACAAAGTATTTTGGCCCAAACGATGCAAAACGTGTGCGTTTGCATCAAAAAGCGTCTCTGTGTGGATGGCCCCTAAGACTACTATATAGAGAGAAAATTACTGAATGAAAACACAAATTACTGAAGGCCCACATCTTCCATCCTCACCCTGAGCACCGGTCTGCCGCAAGATTGTGTGCTGAGCCCCCTCCTCTCTGCACTTTTCACCCATGACTGTCAACCCACCCATGAATCGAACATCATCGTGAAATTTGCAGACGACACGACTATCATCGGGCTAATATCAAACAATAATGAAACAGAGATGACGCTACTCAACCTGGACATGGGTTGTTTGAGCTTCTCCCATCAGGCAGGCACTACAGATTACCCAGAATATGCACTAACAGACTGAAAAATAGCTATTTCCCAACTGCTATAACACTACTGAACTCAGGAAATGGCATGTAACAATAATCAGGAGGGCAATGTGCAATACAAATGTTACTGCTTATTTATTCTACTGTGCAATATAACCATGTGGCAATAAGGAATCCTGATGCTATAACGCAACTTGTGCATTTATGATTAGCTCCTACTTATATAATGTTAGCTTTTATTCATATATAAATATCATATACATTTATATATTTCAGTACTTTTATCTAACATTTTGGCATTTGTTTTATTATTATTACACTTCTTTATATTTATTTAATTGTTCAAGTACTATTGAACATGTCTTTTTTTTAATCACTTTTAGCGCACCCTTAGGCTGTCACAAAGTAATCTCGTTGTGCTACACAATGACAATAAAGTGTTTGTACTTGAAATACATTAAATGTTTACAATACAATGCAGACCTTAAATTGTATTAAAAACGTTTTTTTTGGTTGGATTTTTTGACACTCCTAAGGATGATAACTTAAATGAACTTTTTTTTCTGTTCGCATCTCAATCTTACTCAGCTGACTGAGTACGTTCACACTTTTCTGTTCAACCAATCAGACTTTGCCACCACCTCCGTGATCATCTAATTGCAGTCAGACTTTGAAATCGGTTCCCTTCACTGCTGCTGTCAGCTTTGTGTCCAATTGATGTGACCTACTTCCACCCCATTCAACTCCAGTTTTCATCAGAATCAGCTGTCCAATGAGTCCTTCTAATCAACTCATTAGAAATCTGGCTCCAAATCACATCCATTGATGTTCAGCCATCGGTCTTCTTCACACCCACCACCACCAGTGTCTAGACTCTTGGATCTGATAAGTTATGCTATTTTACTGCCATAGAAAAAAACAATTTGGTTTCATTTTGATTTTGATTTCTTATATTTGGATCCATGCAAAGAGCCTGCACACCCCAACAGGATCCACCTACATATGAAAAAATCAGTAAAAGTAATATTGCAAACATCAAATCAACCCCCAGCTAAGATTTGATTAAAGCACAACACCTCCCTTGATGTGCATGCTGTGAGCTCCAGTCTCTTCTTCAATACTTTCACCACTTATTTTCTTTTTATCTTTCTCCCTCTCACATGCATGTTTGTACAGGTTTTTTTCAGTTGTTTACCTGTTTTCAGCCTGTCATCTTGTCGCCAACAGAATTGAGGGAGAAAAAGCACTATACCTGACCATGAAAGGGATGTGAAATCACTGGAAAAGTATTTACATAAGCCCCTCAAGGAGGGATGGAGGGTGGGGGGGAAAAGGGAAAAAAGGGGGGGGTTGTTGATAGTAGGATAAGCAGGATGTTCTATTTCTGTTGGATCTGGGCTGGGATCAGTAGCGGATCGAGGCTCAACGCATCACTCAACCACTACAAAGATAAATATATAATTGAAAGAGGAAGAGAAACAGAGACATGTGGGATGACAGATGTGTGATTCAGACTTGTGTCCAAACCTTTGAGGCAATCCGGTGCACATCATTAGCCATGTTTTCTTCTCACCCTTGAGTACCTGCATATATGTGTGCAATGTGTATTCTCTGTGTTTGTGTATTTACAAAGGACTGTGTGGACAAAGTATATGACGACTACCGTGTGAGTGTGTTTTTCATCATCTATGCATATTTGTGTTGGATTTTTGAGCAAACAAATTTGTGTACATTTGTACTAATATGTGATTCCAAGCGTATTGGACAATTAAGTAGTATTTTCTATCAGAAGGGTGTGTGTGTGTGTGTGTGTGTGTGTGTGTGTGTGTGTGTGTGTGTGTGTGTGTGTGTTGGATCTTTTGTAGTTGTGCACGCATGGATAGCAGCGTGCACAAAACAGCACTTGTTTATGTGTAATCATGAAAAAGATCCCACACTCCCTGGTTGAGGGAAATAGAGGAAGAAGAAAGGGATATAAACAAGGCTGGATGGGAATTGTATGAGTAGAAGGGACTCCCCAGGGGCCAATAAACTTGCTTAATTATGGGAGGCCTTGTTAATTTAGTCTCTGGCAATGCAGAAGATCTCTGTCTTGCCAAGGAAACACTGCAGCAGCTGCAGCAGCTGACTCTTCCCAGAACTCTACATGGCCTCGTCCCAGTCCGCACAGTGCAAGCAGGGAGAGATTTATGTACGGTACATGTTTTTTTGTAATAGATTGACAATGTTGTCTAAAGTTCTTGGAAAGCAGAGTGAAAAGCCTGTGTCATAGAGAGGGGCGAGATCATCGTTTAAATATGGGGATAACAGCGCACATGTTCAGTCTCCTCTGGAAGACATTGATGTTAACTCAGTTGTTCAAAAGGAAGGTGACAGAAATAGTTGTGTAAAGAATGAAAAAAAGAGACCTTCGCACATCTGGCCAATCACGGCATGAAGTGAGTGTAAATGTTGGATTGAAAAGTTACAGAAATTCATCAGAAAGATGTTTGTGTTTGGGGGAGCGGTTCTGACGTTTTCAAACATCCAACAAACAGTTCTGATGGAGTTTGACTACAAGCAGAATATTAAAATATTTCCTCCAATTATAATTGTAACATCCAGTGTTAAAGCAGTGGAAACTGTCTCTTCTTTTGCCACTTTGTCACTGCGTTTGTTATTGTTACCATTTTTATTTTCATTTGGTTGACTTATTTGTGCTTATTTGATACTAGAGTTGGCAGACTGGAGGCTGTTAACTTATATTTTTATTACTTTGAAGTGATCTAACAATTTTGATAAATACAAGCTAAACAAACTCTCAATTTTATATTGGTCTTTAATTGACTCATGCTACTTTCTTGATGAAAACTGTATTTAACTTTTACAAGGGCCATACTGTTGGGTGTGCTACTGATGGTACTGGGAGATTAATTATCTTGCACCATTTTGGCAACCTGTCACATGTCTTAAGAAAACATAATAAAATAGAGCCACAAGCGGCAATTTGCGGGTTCAAACCATTTTTGCCCCGCCCTTTGGGAAGTTCTTTGATTGATGACAGTCATGTTTTATGATGAATCTTGCTCATATATAATGGGTCTCTCAGTCCTGCAAGACCATATACAAATTTTGGTCTTGATAGAATCAAAATTGACAAAGTTCTATTCATTTAATTGTTTTTCACATTATGCAAATTAGCTAAATACCATGCCCATATGCACCAATCAATATGACACTGCAGATCCTGGTTACTACTCACCCCCAGACCATGTGTACCAATTTTGGTGAAATTCCATCTACCGGGTTTTGCGGTAAAAACTTATTATATTTTTGTATTATTATATTTTATGTATGGTATTTTTGGCAGCCCCTATGGGTTAAACTCATAATCCTTGCGTCAGCCTATTCCTCATGACGCACTGAAGATATATTACAAGTTTTATGATGATTGGTCAAACCATTAGTGAGTTATGGCCAATTTACTACTAATCCCCACTCTTGGTGTAATTCTTTAATTGATGGCGGCCATGTTTTTTCACCAATCTTATATTCTTATATCTTATATTCTATACCAATTTTGGTGTTGATAGGATCAAAATTGACAAAGTTCTATTCATTTTACTGTTTTTCACATTATGCAAATTAGCCAAAAATTCCATCACTGCGGACCTCTATGGTCCAAGAGGCTTTTTGTAGAGCACATTGAGCTGCATATGTGTGAGAAATTTCAAGTCAATCGGACTTATGGCCTGAGGGGCGTTTTCTAATTGTAGCGCCACCATGTGGCAGATTGGGCTCATATTTCTTGGGAACCGAAAGCACATCATTTCCAGTCATTGGGCCAAGTTTCGTGTTTCTAGCTCATTCCAGCTCACGGGAATTTGAGTCGTGGCAGAAGACGACAAATAATGCTAAACCGGGAGAAAAACAATAGGGTTTGAACCCTAACAAAGAAACAATCAAAGAACATAGTAAATTATGCGGTCTCAAGGGGGTTTTCCCATTCCATAAGTTGTGGTGTAAAGGAGGGGAGAGAGAGTTGTTGATTTTAAAAGAGCAGAAACTCAGATCACATTTAAAAGTTGAGATGTTATTACCCCCTCCCCTTCTGTCTTAGAACGAGTGTGAGCGTGTGTATATGTGTGTAGGGTACATTACAACATATTGCTACACAAATGATCCCACTGTGAAATAGAAGGGAGTAAGGCAGGCAGGAAAGGAGAGAGGGATTTAAAATCTAGAGGGAGAGTCATTGATTAAATGCTGCAAAGTGAGAGTAATTCTGCAAGTGCTGGGAATAAACACACCACACTCTTTCCATTATTCATGCTTCTGCATTTCTCTCTTCACCTTCCTCTCCTTTCATTCTCTGTCTCTCTCTACCCTCTCTCTCTCTCTCTCATCTGTGAGCTGGCTGTCGCTGACTGATGATAAACTGTGGCCGGTGTAGAACCTGCGTTTAGTTCTGTCATTATTCAATAACAAGTGCAGCAGAAATCAAGGCAGCCTGGCAGTTATTGTACTGCTGCTGGCACCATGTGATTATACGCCATAATTTACTTTACTGCCCTGTCCTATAGAACCAGCGTTAACTTGAGTTGTTTGTCTAACTGGGAGAGGAAAGAACTGTGGGTGTCCACCAGTTTGAACAACTACTTCAGTGTAATAAGAAACAAAGTGTTTCACGGTTGTAGATAATGAGAAAGGTGGCAGCGCTTTATAAGGGATGTAGTGCACGGTGGCCTTTATCTTTGGCAGCTTGTGAAGACACAACATGGAAGCTGCAGAAAGTGTCCTTGAGATATCGATTAAAGAATGGCTTTAATCGAATGTAGATTGACATATAGTATATATAACGGAAATATAGTTCTACATCTTATAAGATGTCATAAAATAGCTATTTTTGCTAAGGTGATGTCATTTTAGAGCTTGTTTTGTCTGACAAAAAGTCCAAAACACAAATACTCTCAATTCACAGTGCAGTGTTTCCCACAGAATTAAATTCTATTTGCAGTGGTAGCTGACCTGGGGGTGGGGGGTCCACGCGCGGAAAGAGGTGCAGAATTCTTATATTAATTGTACTGCAAATATTTTTGGCAACTTTGTATAACAGCTGAAATGGACAATCTGCCCACAGTCCCATCGACAAGGTTATAAGGGTGCAGTGGCAGTTACAGCACACAATGTAATCATTTCTCATCACTTTCAACAAACAAAAAAAAACAAATTTTCTCTTTGACAAAACAAAAGATACCACAAGTTGTAATTCTGTTTAACAGCCAGATGCTGTTCACCTCTTTTGACCTTCTGCATGCAAGACAAAAAAAAAGAAACTTAAATGTTACTGTATATGATGTTAACTTGTTGAACATTTGAACATGAACAAAATTGAAAACAAAATGTTTGCAACTTACCCAATAACCCAAGTGGGGATTGGTTTGTGTTACAGCATACAGCACAGCTCGACACCGCAGCTGATAACATGTGCTAATTTTATATCTTTACTAGCTAACGTTAGGCATCTTACATTACTAATAACATGCAAATAACTTCTTTGAATTTCTACGAGATTATAAGCGTGTTAAGAACATAATACATTAACCTTAACTTGAATGCATCCGTGTTGGAGAAATTGTTCTGAGGTGTTCATAATATCAAAAATTTTGAGCATCAAAAACTTCATTTCCTGCATTCTGATACATTTTCCCCAAGTAGTATGCCAGGTCTCATCTGCTACAATGAGTTTTTTTTATTTTTTGCCCCCCCTGGCTCGAATGTCAAACTCCGCTTATGAGACAGAAAGCAGTCGGAGCTTCCGCGGATGGAGATCTCTGCGTCCAACAGCAGCGGTTTCTCGCTGCGCCGCCGGTCCCCAGAGCAGCATGGTCACCTGGAGAGTCCGGTACAGTCTCTGCAAGCGGACATACCATCAGCGCTATACAGCGGAGCGTTCCGATCCAGTCAAATCAGCGCCAGCCACATGTGTATATACAGTAGTGACTGTGGATGAGAGAGAGGCTGGCTGCTGAAAATCAGACGTTTTGGCGCTGGCTAAAACCTCTTTGAAGGGCGCCAAAACTTTCTCCATACAGTAAAAACCCTGAATAAATACCGGTAATAAATTCATAATAATAACCATTAAACTCTGGTTGGACTCCTTTGTCTGTCAAGCTTTTGTTCACATACAGTATGCAGTTAATGATGATAATAATAATAGATTTACCACTGAAAATTATTGAAACATTGAATCATTTTTGAAACAATGCATCCTTGATTTCAAATGCAGGATTCTCTTCTGAAATGACATATTTGCTCGACGATTTTATCAGCGACAGCTAGTTGACAAATCAAGCTAACGTTAGCTCTAGGGGATGGTTAAAAACATTGCCTCTTCCTGACTTTTTTATGTTTTCAGCTAACTGCTTATGTCTTAAATATTTACTTGATTGTTACATGTATGGTATGAAACGTTACACACTTCCTGTCTCCTAAAGGGGCGTGGCCTCTTTTGAAAGTGTTGTGAACGTCGTGTGGATGGATAATTTGTATAATTTATTAATATTTACTTGCTAATGTTAGATATTTACACAGCTAAAAGAAATATTTAGCATTACAGAGATTAGTTTTGTTAGGGCATTCACGAACTTTAGTTGCTGTTAGCTTCTCTGTGTTGCCAGATCTCGTGAGAGTTTGGTCCTGAGACAGAAACAGGTCTCAAACAAAGTTAATTTTCTCCTGATGTGTCTGTCTGAAAAATGCCATTTTAGTGTCGGAATGTTCTGAAGATATGTGGCTGGTGAAGAATGGCTTCAATATTTACTTTGGTGACTATGGGGCGAAAGAATCGCTCCTAATCTGCGTTCACGTTCAGTTCTCCCATTGGAATCAATACATTCAGCTAGTCTCCTAAAGAGGTGTGGCAGTGGCGGAGCCCACGTGACACAGATACAGGAAACTACTCTGAGTTGGGGCGTCTCGGTTCTAAACAAGGGGGTAAGCTTCTCCTCAGACCGTGAACCTCCTATGGTGCCATTTTGATGCTACCAAGCCATCACCTCCCGTTAGCATTCTATTGACTGCCATTCATTTTGGCGCCACTTTGACAGCGAATAACTTTACATCTGAAGCGTTTAAAGACCCTATTTGACCATTGTTTATTTCTAAAGAAACACGACGTATAACGATGTATAAAAGCCTCCATTACCTCGTACCTCACGTTATGGCTCCGTAGCAGACGTTTTTGTAAAAATAGGCGAACGATTGTGTCATAACCACGCGACTTACTGTCGCATAGTAGAGGAATTACCGTATAATACAGGAGAAGCGCGCAGGCAGTTTCGTCTCACATTAGCTGTTTAAGTGTAATTACTAATGTTAACTACCATTTTAGTTAGCAATAATTAGCCTGCGCCTATGTTATCTCCTTACATATATCTACGCTCTCCGTCTCTGCAAGATTGGGAATGATTGAGATTTCTCTTGGCACAGCTACCAGAAGACTTACAACTTTCAGACAGGTTGCTCACGGCACATTTATGTCGTCTCTCTCAGTTGGAGGCTGCGCAGTAACGCTCAGCCATCACCGGAAAAGTCCTTCTAATGGCCTTCACTGGTCTCCGTCCAGAACAACGGGATCTGTTGATCCATTCTTATATACTGTCTATGGTTCTAAATCATCTCTGCTGGCATGCTAATGATTTTAGCTAACATCAGAGCAGATTATTCATTTCTTACAATTGTGTTGTTGTGTTTTTTGGTTTTAGAAACACAGCTTGACAGACCGTTCATGCTCAGACACGTTTGCTAAGCTATGATTGGATGATTGTTCTTTAAGGGAGGTGTTTAGTGAACTGTCAATTGACTAATTGTTTCTGTAGGTGTGTTGGAAAGCCTGTCCACGCCCCCTGCAGGTGGACGGCGATACTGCAGTCTGATGTCGGTTGAGCGAGCGGCACTGCGCTTTGATGTCTGTTTAGAGGCAGCGGTCTTTTCCTTATTCCTTATCTTCATTCTGTCTGGTTTGTGCGTTCGTGAGGAAAACGTGAGTATTGTACATGTGGAGTTTGTTGTGTGACCACATGCAGGTACAATATATGTGTTAGTTAACTGTTAATATAGTTAACTGTATAGTTTAATTATTTAGATCGAAGTTATGGCAGGAGTTGTCACGTAAGCTTTATTTTCCTTTCTCCACGGCACACTCGTTAGAGTCTAACTAGCTAATTATCGCCGTTAATATGTGATAACGCCGGTTTATATCACGCTTTGTGTGTGCTTTGAGTGTTTATATGTTCACTTCTATAATATAATGTAGGATGTTATTGTGAAGTGAATCTCAATTGCTGTGCTTTGTATGCTATGTGCATTTAGTCACCTCGTGATTTATTCAACGCTCCATGTCTGTAGCCTATTTATAACGTTGGTAACAGCTAATATTTGTGCACTTTAAGTTTAAAGCTGCTGTTTTTTTCTTTCCTATATTAACCACTGTTGATTCCTATACCATTCATAATTATTAGTATAGCTCCTTTATTATTGATATTATTATACTGCAGCTTAAATTGATACTCTTATTGTATTTATCTTTGTTTCTTGTAGACCACAAACACCAACTCAAAATAAAGCTCTGTTAACCAGATATACTTCCTCTGGAGCCTGATTCTTTGACTGGAGTCGAGTCCGTATCTGCCGCCTCAACCAGTGAAATTGTGGGAGGTCACACCCCTCCGCTTCAAGGTGAATACTGTTGGTTATGAAATCATATACTTGCATTGCCTGAGAATGTCTCATGACCTCTACATTAGTAGTTTTGACTGTCACAGCTGGAGTCCTGCCAGCCCAGCCTGTCCCTCTGCAGCTGGAGCAGATATATCAGCCTGCTCACCTTAAACCCCATTGATATGTGGGGGATTCATTCTACAGTATGTTAAGCCAACGAACTGCAGCCTGCTGACTTATATTGGAGCTGGCCACAGCGATGGCCTATAGGGGTTAATGGGTTGGCAGTGGGGGCTGAGGACAGAATTAGGCCTCTGCTACTAATTATACATGGGAAAGATTTGTTTAAATTGGGAAGGAATAAGCCTGCAGGGCTACAGTGGGGGGTACTCAGCCGAATATGTTGAGGCACTAGAGAAGTCAGGCTGCAACTGGGGAGCTTCATTGACAAAAGCAGGCACAGGGATAGTTGCTCACTTTATGGATATCACAGAATTTGTTCCATTTATGATCACTTTTTGCTGGCCGACACTGCTGTAGCTCCGATATTTGTTTTTCTTTGAGTTCAGGCCGGAGTAAGTTAAGTAAATATTACCTGTTTTTACAGTACTGCAGACTGGTAATAAATTAAAAGAACTTATTAGTGTGATCACTAGCCAAAGCCTTCATTTAAACATAATACCACCACTGTTTGAACTTGAAAACTTACAACAACAGTAAATATTGCATGTTATTTCCAAATTCAACATCCCTCCCTCTTGGCTAACAGTCGCTAATCGTGTTCATGTTTCTCCCAGCAGCACTCCCTGAGATTATGTTTGAAGATGGAGTTTCCACTCTCTGCAGCTATACTCCCAATAAAGGATGCAGCTGAGGATAACAAGGCTCTTCAAGCATATTGTTATTAAGATGCATTTATGTTTATCTCTTTATAAGCTCTTTTGCTTTTTTCACTCCCCTCCTTTGAATGTCCTCCTCTCTGACGCTCTGTTAAACCCGCTGTCTGATGTGTTAATGAGGCACTAATGAGACAAGGTCCGTCTTAATCTCAGGCAGAGAATCGGAGCGGTGGACAATTTTTAACAGTCCGGGGGATTAGCAGAGGGAAGAGCGTTCTGCGAGGTAGGGCGTGAGAGAAAGAAATGGAAGGAGAAAGCGAGACTGAGAGAGACAAAGGTGAAAAGCAGAGCTGTATATATGCGTGTGTGATGTAAATTAGTTTTAGACTTAGTGCACTGTTCTGTGCTAATGACTTTAGAACATGAGTGGGTGGAAGGAGTCAGTATCTGTAGAAGAGACTTGTGACCCTGATGGGAAATAAATAATGAGGCAGTTGTTGTGCGCACACTCAAAGCCCACACATTTGTTTTAAAAAGAAAATGGACCGAAGGTGCAGTCTTCATCCCTCGTGAAGCCTCTTTACTGGTTTTAAAGCTTCAGCTTCATTCATCCTTTCTCTCAGGTGCAGTCCAACTGTCCTGTGGCCGTCTCTTTGTCTTTTCTTCCGCTTTCTGAAAGATGAAGAAATGTCCTTTATTTCTCTTGATGAAAAGTCGGGAAGCTGCACTGCAGATGTTCTGTCGCTCCCTCCGCGTTCACCGGTGGGATCACTCCAATCAATCAAGTCAGTTATAACTGAAGTCTCATCATCTCCCCTCATCACAGATTGATTTGTGTTTGATTTCCTTGAAAGTTCGCCACAGTGACTTTATCTCGACTCACAAGAACTTATGGTGGGTAAAAGTTTTTGCTTTTCTTTTTCCTAAATTTAGAAGCATAAATTAACTCAGGAGCGGTGAATTCCTTTCTTTTAAATTGTCACTGCTGGCTTTGCTATGAGTCAGGGGTTTGAGAACTTTTGACTTGCTGCAGACTTGTAAAGCTGACAGCTGATTTCAGCTGTCGCAGTCTGAACTGTGGCTGTGAAGTTGCCCTCCTTCTTGCCTTCACACTCTTTTTGTCTGACGCCATATGTTGCTTTTTTGACCGAGATTCTGCCCGAGGGATTATCTCGGATTATCCAAAAAGTCTCTGCTTCGAGCTCCAATCTCACTTCTGCCTTCTTCCTTTGCCTTCTGATTCCCCTCTGCAACCAGAGACTTTCCTCTAGATGATGCATGCAGAACTTAACATTGTTATAAAATGCAAAAAACACAGATGGATGGATTCTCATGATTACCTGAAGCCTTTAATCAAATGTGTCTCAGATAAGAGTAAGTTATTTTCTACAGAATAGGAAAAGTTGAATTTTAGTAGAATTTCTTGAAAATTTAAATTCCACAAACTATACCAAACATGTAATATGGAACTACACAATCAACTTCCTTTCTGTAAAAAAAAAAAAAAAAGTATATATAAATTAAGGAAATATATTTTTATCCATTACATTTTTTTTTTTTTTTTTTTTTAATTAATTTTTTTTTTTTTTTTGGCCAACTGTTGTTTCCAATGTTAAAACAGCTTTCACACTCAAGTTATATATGATTGTCCTTTTATGCTGGACTTTCTGATGCAGTCTACCACTCTTAAATGATGTTATTCTAAATATGTTGTAAAGTACTTAAGTTACAACTTATTTAAGTTTATTTACTTACTGTAATTCATTACTTTTACCAGTGAATACTAGTCAACATGAAACATTATCATACTGGCTTTATGAGACCATCAGCCACATCACAGATATATACAGTAGTAGCAAATGGGTTAATAACATAACTTAAAAATGGATTAAAACATTGTTAATATATTCTATTCCAAATAATGTATTATGTAACAGTGATGCTTAGATTGCAGCATGTTATAATTTAATGACAGCATTAACTGTTTTTAAGTATGTTAAGTCTTTAATACTACATATAGGTTTTAGCAGTGCAACAAAAAACACTAGAGATTTATGCAATGCTGTGTTTTCCACCCTTTACCTTTCCAAATGTGTACATTATCTAACTATATGGGAAATGTTACAACATTTTAACATATTTGGTTATATTTATCCTATGCACAAGAAAAGTGTAACAGAATACATGTGCTAACATGCAGGACTTGTCTTGTACAGTGTAAATGACAGTGGGATTATGGGAAGTGGAGCTGCAGCGATCTGTCTCCTCGTAACAGAACTGGGTCTCACGCCACATCATGCCACATGGGGAAAGTGTCAGAGAAGTGATTTCTTTTTCAGGATTTGCTGCATTAATATTTAGGACACACACGATACACATAGGCTGTAGGGTCGGTGCATTCATGCAAACAGTGAGATACACACATGCACTGTGTGTGAATGGGTTTATGTACATTATGCACAGATGCTTTCAGTACACACACACACACACACACACACACACACACACACACACACACACACACACAAACAAACACTGCTGATCTGCTTCAGGCTTGCATCCTGTGCACTCTAAGGCAACCAGAGGCAGCTCCTGTTTGCATGCCAACTGTAACATACTTGAATTGTGTGAACTCGAATCCACTCAAGTGATTTATGCAGAAAATGACCTGAGAGAGAGAGAGAGAGAGAGAGAGAGAGAGAGAGAGAGAGAGAGAGAGAGAGAGAGAGAGTATGTGGCGGGATGCTGCCCCACTTGAAAATGGAATATTTATGACACAATTCACTTTCACTAAGGCTCTCTCTCTCTCTCTCTCTCTCTCTCTCTCTCTCTCTCTCTCTCTCTCTCTCTCTCTCTCTCTCTCCTGTTAAAGTGATGAATCTATTTCCCAAGGTTGTTATTACATACCATTGTTTCATTTCTCACCTCTGTGTATCCCTGCGCAAATAAAGTGAACTAAGCAAAAACTAAACTGAATTTAAATGAACAGAACCAAAGTCACGGCAAACTAAAATGAATATAAACTAAACTAATATTCCCTCTACCTCCCATTTTTTCTTCTTCTTTATCTCTGTTTTGTCATCTCTTATTATATCGAAACAACAAACCTTCCAGGCTGTCCGGGTTTCTGTGCACCTGCTGCATGTGGCCATTTCATCATTCCCTCCCGTAGAAGGAATGACGTAAACAGGCCATACACATTGTATAAATATGTCAGCTGCAGAAGCTGATATAACATAACCTAATACACTAATGCAAATGATATGTGGAACCATAAGAAGATTGGTCACACCTGGATACACACGGTAATGTGTTCTGATACATATGTATACACATATGTATACGCATAACACTCATATTGATAGCAGCTAACCTGCACGCACAGTAATGAGTTAGGTTGTGTACAAATGTATAAATGCTATGAATTTATTAATATGACGCTTTTTGACATGACACCTTTTTTTTACTCTTCTTTCCCAAATATTACAATATAACAGCATTTTTTTTAAAGTTGTTACCAGATTAAAACATGAGTATTTCTATTTTAGCCTTAATACTAGTGATAATTGCTAAGACAAGGTGTCAGATCCTTCAAACAAGAAAAATCTTATTCTTAAATGAAATCTGTAAATCCTACATTAAAATCAGCTAAATTTTCACACTTTGGACATCATAAAGAAAAAAGAGAAAGTTTGTTAAATAATTAAAAATGTTTTATGGAGAAGGGGTAGGATTAAATAAGAAAAACAAAATCAAGTGTTTTGTTATGATGTATCCATGTTATCAATATTATTATTTTCTGAATGAGCTGATTTTCTGTTTTCTTTTACATGATGTTTACATCAAAGAAAAATAAAAAATAAATAACATTGTGAAAACCCTAATATTAAATGTAAAGATGAGCATATCTTCTGTCTCACTACCAAAGAATACACATTTATACACACTTATACACAATTATATTTTTCAGCATTTTCAGTCATTTCATGAGCAAAAATGTGAAACACTTTGTGGTTCCAGCTCCCATGTGAGGATCTTCTGCTTTTTTAATTTTGAAATTATTGTAAACCAAGTATATTTGTGTTTTGGACTGCTGGTCAAGACATTTTTATAAATTACTTTGGGCTCTGGGAAATTTTTATAGGCATTTTTATCAGATTTTGTATTGACCAAACAATTAACAGATTAATCAAGACAATAACTGGCAGATTAATTGATATATGGACTCTGTCTAAAAGAGATTCAAATAAACAAATCATTAATGATATTAGTCATTCATATTAGCCCTAATGGTAGCTATGTAACCTTTTCCTCAAACCTGTTCCTTAATGTAGGAAACCACATGTAAAGGATATTGTGACATCACTTTGAATTGCTAATTTTAGAAAATGCAACTATTGCATGATATCTAAGAAGCATTTTAGCTTAAAAGTCTACAATAAAATTTACCTTTACTGAAAAGCCAAGTTTGGCTCTGTAAAAATGACAACCCGATAAACGTTCTCTAAACATTGCTTTCACTGCTCAAGACTTTACCACTCTTCTTGCAAAACTGTCACCACAAATAAAAACAGACATTTATAGCTAAAGGACATCTGGATTGTCATTCTCTTTTATTGGCCAACTTTTGAATTCAGAAGAACCTTAAAGCTTCCAAGCTTTTCAAAGCTGGACTTCCTAGAATTTATGTTATTCAGCATCACTTCATGTCAGATGAAGAACTGGCTTTCCACTTTTAAAAGCAGGCAGATTAAATGCAGTTGTAAATCTTTCACCAGACAACTCTAGACACTTACCCTGTGTGTACTGATGTGTTTTTCAGGGTGGCTAATTAAATACCTGTCGTATGAGTCCTGATTATGGTAATCGACTGCCAAGCAGGCAGCTCTCTGTAGATCAGACAGTGGATGTCCTTGTGATTAGAAGTGCAGCAGAGCTGGAGAGGACCAGCGGAGTAGATCATTAGTAGGTCTAAATGTGGTAGCACCACTCAGGGGGCCCTATGATCTCTCCTGAGAGAGCGGGAGGCACACAGAGAGGAGAGAGATTGTGTTTTTGCGAAGGCCTGTTTCCCTTCAATTCTGTTCCATCAGCCAAGGCAGCGAGTGAGGTAAGGTTTAGGGTAGATTAAACATCAAAAAGATAAGAGATGATAGATATCTTTACTTCAGCACCTAAGTCTTACCTGATCCCGTTCCAAACTGAGTTACTTTGATGTAGCTGGGAGCTCAGAGTATGGCGTGAACAGGACGGTTTTTAACTGAATTTCACTATTTAAATTAAAGAAGATCACTGCTAAACATGTAGTAAAACAATGTACTAAAAGAAAGAACAGTGTTGGTAACCCACTCAACCAACCGCACTCTTTGCATTGTGTATGGGCCCTGTCGCCTCCGTGTCTTCAATAAGTTCAGTGCACACAGAGAAGTCTATATTCCATGGCAGCTTCATTATACACACAGAGACCCAAACAAACACTACTCCTATACCGGAATAACATTACCTTTCAGTTAGTTTGTAGAATTTAGTTTTAACAATTTTAATTAAGAATATGTGCCATGTCTGTAAAATATAACCTGAAAAAGTGAAGGTGTTAAAACTAAATCTTGACGCAGGCAGGCCTCCTTTACGAAATAGGGGGACAAGATCAGGTAATAATGCTGTGTTGATATTGTACTTTATTATTTGGTAATGTGCAACTACTCAAATGACAATTTGAATGAATTGAAAAACACAGTGAACCTGGAGCTTTTCATCATTTTATTGAAAGGTACTTTGTATGTTTTAAATCTGTGGATCTGCTTTCAGTGGAAGAACAGTTTTAAAGTCATACTAGAAAATAGCCTTTGGAAATGTATTTGGTACAAGCAGAAGTCCTAATGAGACTTTTGGAAAAAACTGACTGGTATTGGTGATTTTTTAAATAAATATGTATATACATTTATTTATTTTTTTATTTGTGGCTAGAATAGAAATTACATGAGGCGAAAACTGTTAAGAGCACTGATTAGGTCTGAGCTCTGAAATACAGTATGTGATGAGATTAGTTGTGCTGCCATGGCAACACTATCTGTGACCTTAATTGGAATGGAAAATATACAGCATAACAGTAATACCTATATGCTGACATGTGCTGGGTGGCTGTGTCTCAGAGTTAGAGCGGGTCAACCCTAAACCACAAGATAGGTGGTTCGATCCCAGGCTCCTCTGGCCACATGCCCTAAGTTGCTCCCCGGACACTGTATGTGGCTATCCACTGCTCCTAATGCTTAGGATGGTGTGAAAAGGTAGAGCCCCTCCTTTTCCCCAACTCGCCTGACATTCCCCACAACATTTAAACTGACTACCTTATCCTACACGCACAAACACACTTACACGCATACCCACACATGTAGCGTCTAATGTTTGTAACTACACGCGGTGCCAGCAACCGCGGCGTGATTCATTCATGCGCAATCTTTATTTACACAACTTTGAGTTACTCACCAAACATCTGTAAACCATCTAGCGAACGACGTGGTACCCGTCGATTCTGCTCCATAATACATTCCATTCTGTTAATCCATACATTGTGCACCCAAACACCAACAATACACTGATAGCACCTACTTTCATTTCCTGGTCCCGCATCAATTTGTTTCCCCAAGGAACACAAGCCCATGACAATTGCTAGTTTTATTCCCTGTTTGGGACAGGGGAAAGTGTTTATTTGAGCGGGGGAAAGCTATTGTAGCAGTATAAAATTATTGGCTGTATTGTAATGCGATTATTATTTAATTATAGGAAATTAATGTTATTATTAGTATTAGTATGAGTATTGAGGTGTATGATGAACTATATTTCAGTGTATGTGTGTGATTAGATAAAATATCTGCTGAACCATTATACCTAACAAAACACCCTGTCACGTTGGTTTCTACCAATTAGCTTAATTGAAGGGCTTTATTTAAAGCGAGGGTTTTTATGCCCTCGAGAGAGAGTTGGGAGAGTGTCAACTTGCTGAGAGGTTGTATACAGAGAATTATTGAAAGAAGAGAATTTTTTGCTTGTGCTAGTTAAATTGAGAAACCCGTTGGTTCATTTTGGTTTGTTTGTTTTGTTTTTTGTTGTTGTTGGCAGAGTGCTGGACAACGTATTTTATAGCACCGTAAATAAATCTATATTTTCACCGCAAATCCACGTTGGCTGTTTGCTGTGTCTTCACCCCATCACCACCCATTTTCAGTGTGTCCTTGTCGCCACCATCCTGTGTGGACGTGGGCTGGGAGGCCCATTTTTCACAGATGGGCTAAATGCAGAATTAAATTTCACTACATTGTACTGTACGACTGTATGTGACGAATAATAATGTTTCTTCTGTATGCTCTGTTTCTCTGCATCACATTCACAATACACAGCAACTGTCTTTCAATCGCTCCCTTCCCATCTGTCACACACATACACATAGGTGTACGCGCTTCTAGACCCACCACCAGCACTGCGCACGCACAGCAGAGTGCCTGCTTTGTGTGTGTTCGGAGACCGCTGTGCTCTATTTGACATTATATTGAGTTTGGTGGTGTTTGCTGAGCCTAATTTACCTGGGCTAGACCTCACAGAGGGCCTGGGAGGGGCTGATAATTAAAAAGGCTTGCTGCTGCTGGGATGGAATATTCATGGGAGATTAATTCCACCCTCAAACATCCCTGCACTTCACTGAGATGTGTGTGTGGTGTTGTTTATGTGTATGTGTGAAAAGAGTGAGTGTGAATGTTGTCAATGACGTGTGTGTGTGTGTGTGTGTGTGTGTGTGTGTGTGTGTGTGTGTGTGTGTGTGATTGTGTGTGATTGTGTGTATTTTTGTGCTTGTCGACACCCTTCTGTGACCTTCCTCTCTCCCCATAATGTAAAGTCATCAAAACGCTGCAGAAGATATTTAGGTCAGTGTAAGACACCACACACAAGATGAGATGAAAGACAGAGCAGAGTGAGAGACAGACAGAGAGATAAATAATGAAATTGACGGGTCCCATGAGGTGATGACAGCATGCTGTCCTCACTAGTTGATGGATGACAAATGCTCTGTGTTCATGTCTATCAGAGTCCCATCACATCTCTGTCAATACAGCAGTTTAACAGAAAATCTGGCCTTTTGGCTTTGTCACTGACATTTTCTTCCAGATATATGTTTTCTTGACGTGGATCAGTGATGACTTATAAAAATTCATCAACTCAATTTTGCTAGTGAAAAAACGGACATTAAAGCAGCCATATTATGCTCATTTTCAGGTTCATAATTGTATTTTAAGGTTGTACCAGAATAGGTTTACATGGTTTAATTTTCAAAAAACATCATATTTTAGTTGTACTGTACCGCTCTCTCTCACTGCTGCAGATCCTCTTTTCACCTGGTCTCTGTTTTAGATACAGAGTGAGACCTCTTTTCTTCTTCTTCTTCTTCTGTACTATCTTTGATTGCACTTGCACATGTGCAGTAGCTCAGATGTAGATCATGTCAGCTAGTTAGCTCCATAGACAGTAAAAGAAAGGCTGTTTCTACAACTTCGGTCAGTTACAAGGCAGGATTAGCTGGGAGACTTCTAAATGAGGGCGCACATGTAAGTAGTTCTTTTGTAGATTATGGTGAACTTGTGTGTGTGTTGTAGCAGTGCTTTGCAATTGAGAATGAGGTAGCATGCTAGCATTAGCATGCTAGCGAGCTAATGGTTGCGGTTAGCCTGCTCGTTTCGGCTTGTGACGTCACAAGCCGTGCCGATTTTGAACAGCTCACCCAGAGACTGAAGGCAGGACACATTCAGAAACTGTATCTCACTCTAAACAGCATGGATGGATTTTTTTCAAAGTTTGTATGTGTGTGGAAGCACCAGAGACACAACATAACACCCCAAATCCCAGAAAAAGTGATTTTTTCATAATATGGGCACTTTAATATGTATGCAGAGCCCTGGCTACATAATAACTGTGAATATATTTTGCAAATCCTTCTTAACCTGGACACCGGAGGACAAACCTTTTCTAAACCTAGCCAAACATCCCAAGATAGCTATTTTCTTCACGGGTCCTTAACTGTATGTGCCTGTGAATGACCCAATGTCCTTTTTGAACGGACGCAAAGTCTGGAAAGCCTTGACCTTTTATCCAAGTGGCATGCATGCACTGGCTCCTCATCTCAGTCTCTCTTTTTCCCTCTCCTCCTTCCTCGCCTCATTACGGTGAATTTGAATCTGAGGCCATTAAGGAGCGTGAGGCGAGAGTCTGAAATGAGATGAAAACAGTAGGAAGGCAATAAAAAAAGCCTTGTTAGAAGAATTCTATTACCGTTTTCTCCGCTCATCGTCTGGAGAACAGCCTGCATCACACCAGGCACTGGATCTATATCCGTCATAATGGGGCTGGAAAAAGACCTTTGTTTTTTTAATTTCTCTCATGTTTAATGCAGACAATTTAAGAAGACATTCTGGACCATATTCACTTACTCTAAAAACCAACAGCAGTGAATATATCCCCCTGCTGACATCTAAAAATATACTCTACTGTCTCAGCCGGATTTTTAGAAATCAAGCAGCACATGACCCCACATTGGTATTTTGTACGAGAAGCAGAGCAATTTTCATATACCTGACTAGATACAGGCCTCTGCCCCAACCATTAATCATAATTCTCTGGCTTTGTGTTTGAGGGAGAGATAGAACAGCAGATGAAGACACAGAGCAGATTGAGCTATTTGTTATCACAGCTTATCCCAACACCGGGATGCCTGCTATTATACTGCCAAGACTGGGAATGACAGGTGGAAAATGGGATTCTTCCCACTGCTCTGTTATTTTATTGGATTTTTTTCCCTCCCTTATTCTTTCTAATGCATTTTCAGACAGATTGAGAACATTCTTACTGTGTGCATTAATTGAGGTCATGGAGGCGAGGCCAAAAAACTGGGAAGAAGGTGACTGAGGGCAAGGTGGGAGAGGAGGAGGGGGAGGAGGTGATGGTGGCTGACATGCTGATAGTGAACGATAAACAATTTTCTGCAGTTGTTATCCTAGGTGAGGCTATGACCTCTCTGGCTTGTTGATTTTAATGTTTGGCCAACGTGTTATCTCTCTACCACAGAGAGCAGCAGATACTGTCTGGAATATTAGCGTCATGTTAGCTGGGCAAAGACACTGGGATGCTAAAGCTTTGTTCTCCATAGGAGTGTGGGCATGTGTGTGTGTGTGTGTGTGTGTGTGTGTGTGTGTGTGTGTGTGTGTGTGTGTGTGTGTGTGTGTGCTTCTAAGCACGTAGGTGAGGAAACACACCTAGTGTTGCAGGTATGGTGCTGCATGTTATAAAGCTCAATTTGTGTGGAATCCTAAAGGCCTGTGAGTGAGAGAACACAAAGCTGCAGCGCCTCAGCATGAGGAAGATATGAAGTATATATTTAGCTTGGACTGCTATGCGTGCCTTTACCTCCTGATGTCAGCTCACAGGGGGGTTGCAGGGATTAAAGATAGCGTTCAAGTTGATTAATTATTTATTCATCCACTTCCACCTACCTCCACCACACCACTTACACCCCCTGTGGGTGAGTACAATGCAATTAGATCTCTGCAAATGAAGACTCACCCAATCTGAAGCGAACTGTGGATGAGCTGCGTGTTGGGTTGAAATATGGGCACAATGGGTTACCAAGCAGTTTAGTCTTGTCTTGTGTTGAAGATGTTTTACAGGCTGTCGCATGATGCTGTGTTGCTGTAAACAAAGTGAAAAAAACTAAGCAGTGGAGGATTAGGCTGAAGAGGAAGTTTAGCGTTATGTGCGTGATGCAGTTGCATGTGAGAGAAGCAGAACATGGGGGAAGAAGAAGATGGCATGAGTTGCTGTGGATTTGTGTCAGTGGGTGATTTCATGTGCAAGTGGACTGTAAGCATGCAATGATGCTTGTGTGTGGCAGAAAATGAGGGCATGTGTGCATTATTGCGTGAGTGTGTGAATATGCATGTGTGTGGCCATCTCTATACCCTCTGGTCAGGTACTTGCACATGAGATAGGGTCAACTTACCCCTGCTGAACAGATGGGGGTCAATTGGATGCACCCATGCAGATCCAGCCTAACCTTGAACACTGGCACTGGGTGCAGGTTACCTATCCAATTTACCCATGGCTCCCCCTGCCAAGTGGAAGAGCCATGCCAGCCATAACCAGCCCCCTCCTCCTCCCCCTACAATCTACTGTGCTCCCAGCTGCCAACTACTCCCTAAGCCACCAGTCAGAGAGAGAGATGAAGAGGGGGAGGGAGCGTTGAGCGTGTGAGAGAGACAACAAAAAAAGAGGGTTTGGCTATAATGAGGATTTACAGAGAAAATGAAAGGAGAAACGGGATATGGGAGATGGCACATTGGAAATGGGAGAGGGGAGATTGAGACAAAAAGAGAGGATTGACAGAAAATAGGTTAAATCAGGGAGGATGTCTTTTAGTGAGAGGGGCCCGAGAGGAGGGAGAGGGAGAGGGAGAGGGAGAGCTTCAGCCTCAGCGGCTTTCTGGTAAGCATGCATGCAGGGCCTTCTGATTATTGTATCTCATTGGCAGCCATTGCAGGGCTTCTTCATGTGTACTAATTGTCAGCTGAAGAAATGCAGACAATGGATTGTCTCAAATATTACACTGGTCACAATCTGCTGCAGGCAGAAAACAGTAAAAAAAAGACATAGAAGCCAAATGTCAAGTTGGCCAATTACAATAAGCTGAGAAGACACTGTATAATGGCGAAAACCAAAATTACTTCCAGAGTGAGTGTTTTTTTTCTTTTTGTTGAAAATGTAAACATGACTACTTAATAATAGTTTTTGCTATCCAAAACACTAAGGAACTTATTTTGTTTGCAAAATGTATCTCATTTTCCCACAGAAAATAGGAAATGGATTTGACAAATGCAGTTCCTCAAAGTCAGTCAGTAAATTCTACTACATCAGCTGTAATTGGATGTGTGTGTGTGTTTACCACCACGAGTCTGACAAATACACATTTTAATGGTCGTCGTTTACAAGTACTGTATCTTCCACCTGTATTTGTCAGTTCTGTCAATGGGTCACATGAAGTGGCATCCTGTTGTTGAGTTAAATCAAGGCAAATGCCAAAGGCAGCCATTAAAGTTAAAATCTTGGAGCTCTCCGTATTGTTTTCTTTGGCGGCAACTATGGCTATAAGCAGTAATTACAGGTGTGTTTAGGATCTCACTTCGCAGAGATCCAAATGGTGTCAGTCTGAGGGAGTCTGTTCTGTTAGCTCCACCTACCCTCTCTGGCAGACCAACCACTGCTGGATGATAGAAAACGCGTCACTAACTGCACCGCTTGTGATTTTTCCTGGGAATGTCGCCACAGACATTGATGGCCAGATCTACGTACATTTGCGAATGTAGCGTTATCAGCGCCATGGCCAACCCGCAGAAAGTGCACGCTGTGATACTTCATCTTACGTCGTATTTACCAAACCTGCAGTTCATCGGGTAATCAGCGCCTTTCTCCGCCCACTATACTGTAAATTGCGCTGTAGCAATGCCTTAAGTACTTGTGCTATGATATGATATGATATGATTACTGTTTGAAATTATCCTGATGCCAATATTTGTAATGTAGCGAGGAGTTTAACAACTGCTGGAATGGAATGTGAATGCTGAGTCGGAGATTCGATGTCATCTTTGATTTCTTCCAGTAACTGTAATATTGCATGGCTGCTTAATCTGTAACGCTTAATGATTTTGTGTTCACTCAACTGAAAAAGTGTGATCCTTGTGGCAAAAATCTTTTCAGCTTGTCTCCTTGGCCTATGTCTTCGTCTTGCTCAGATTACTGCTGCCATTTCACCAGGAGGCATATGCGAGGAAACCCGCTTGCGGCTGGTTTACACCTGCTTTTAAGAGGCGAAGAATTTTCACTGCAAAATACAGGCACACTTTCACGGGCAGTTTTTGTACATATCGCAGAATACATAATTAGGCATGCTTCCCCTCCCATCTCTTTATGGGAAATTCCCACTTTCCCCTTGACCCTCCCATGAATGCATATGCATGACCTGGAAAAGCGCAATTTGCCATTTTCAGTTCCCGCGACAGGCAGTCTGCGCTTTTACGCACACGTTGCGAAACAAATACGCTTGAAGTGATAAAGATAAGCTAAAAAACGCCTTCAAAAAGTGCCCCAATTTTTCAATTTGAGCCTCAGGTTCTCTGTTTGTACCCCTCAGATCTAAAATAAGAGTTGTCCCTACCTCCTTCCAGGTGGCATTCCCTCAAAGAGGCTAAGTGCTGGGTGAAAGATGTTAAAAGTTTTTTGGTGAAGCCAAACTTTATAAAATGAAGAGAAAGATAGCAGGCAGTGGCTTGTAACTATTTTCTTTAATGCATTTGTTTAAGCAGGAGTCAGGCTACCAAGCCAAACTGTGATGGAGAATTTCAGCACACTTTACACAACTGATAAACTGAACCAAAACTCCAAATTAAAGTATGGGAAGATGCTGATGTAAAGGTCTTAGCAGGACAACTGTAAAGTAGATACCCCTTTTCCCAGAGGAAACACACACCCCATAAACACAACACAGACAGATTGTGTGTGTGGGTATTTGTGTGTAAGAGAGACAAATGAGAGTATGTATAGCAAATTCTGTCAAGTCCATTTAATTCATTCAGACACACACAGCCACAATCCCCTGACATCTTCGCAGTCATCATGTTCTCGAATCCGGTATTCCCGGGTCCGGTGTGACAGATTGCAGACAAGCCAAGCACTTCCTGGTTTCTGCTCTGCTTCTCCTATCAGAGGCCACCATCTCATCTGACACGGCCGGGCGAAAGCCGGTCCCGTAATCACATCAGAGAGAGCAGAGGGAGTGACAAATCACATTACAAGCACTGACTCACTGCAGTCATTGTGTAGCCTCGATCCCATTCTCCGTCTTTGTTTGTATCTCACCGATGAAGATTCATGGTTTGGCCTGTGGGAGGAAGAGTAATGTGATAGAGAGGCAGGCTGTGAGTGAGACTGGATGAGTGTTTGCGTGTTTGCAGGTGTATGCAGTATATAAAGCTGACACTCGCTAGCCCACAGGCAGGTGGGATGTTTGGTGGGCTAGTAGTTCAGTTGGCCTGCTTTTGTTCAAGTAACTGTGCCGAGGTAATGTAATTTCTTTGTGTGTGTGTGTGTGTGTGTGTGTGTGTGTGTGTATGTGTGTGTGTGTGTGTGTGTGTGTGTGTGTGTGTGTGTGTGTGTGTGTGTGTATGTGTGTGTGTGTGTGTGTGTGTGTGTGTGTGTGTGAGAGAGAGAGAGAGAAAGCACAAAGCCATATTCTTTTGATATCTGTATAAATAACAGCAGTGGGTGGGGGTGAAAAAGTTCATTTGAAGAGATTTATAAAAACACTTGCAAATGTTAAGATTCCTGACTGCATCAAGAGTTATGTGTACATTAGTCTGGCTCAATTGATGCACATTGCTGGGATAAAGCCCTCCCCTTCCGCCATCTCTGCCATCTATTTTGCAAAGAAGC
Source organism: Sander lucioperca (assembly GCF_008315115.2). Classification (NCBI taxonomy): domain Eukaryota; kingdom Metazoa; phylum Chordata; class Actinopteri; order Perciformes; family Percidae; genus Sander; species Sander lucioperca. The sequence continues at coordinate 18,648,207 of NC_050186.1, read as the reverse complement.
CGTCGCTGCATCCGGAGCTTAGCGCCGCCCAGGACGGTTGTGATTTGTTTAAAGAAATACAAACAAGCCAGGGCATTTCCCCCCCCCTCTTCTAGAATAGATAAGGTGTGTAGCCAGACTAAACTCCAGCGCAGACAGCCGAGGTCTGGCAATGCGAGATTGGGTGTATAATAGTTCCACCTGAAGTCAGGGACAACATAAAAAATGCTTAATAATTTGTTATAAATCAAATAATACCATTAATAAATTGCTAAAACTGTATAAGTCACTAAATATTCTGATCACCTGGAATATGTAAGAATAAATAACAAATACACATTCTGGAAATATGCTTATTTGCTTTCTTTCTAAGACAGAGATCTTCAACCGGGGGTCCGGGACCCCTAGGGGGTCATCATAGTCATTGCAGGTGGGCCTCCAAATTATTGTCAATTTTTGAAAGTCTTTTAAAAAAATTAAAATGCTTTAACATAATTCCAACATATTATTAGCAAATATAAATTCCCACTGATGATAGGCTTACTGGCCTAGGTAGTCACTAAGATAGCAGCCCACAGATACAGTTAATCCTAGATTCACTGTGCCACATGTGTAACATTAAAAGATGATTTATAAAATCATGCCAACAATTTATATTTTATAGCTTGTGCAAAAAGGGTATGTAAGAAGGCTTTCCCTAACAGTTATTGTAGGCCCAGTTTAAATTATGCAACTTCATTTGATACAATATGTAGTAGGGGGGCCCTGCTACATCTCACTTTCAGTTAAGGGGTCCTTGGCTTAGAAAACGTTGAAGACCCCTGTTCTAAGAGGTAAATGAGCAGATTTACCAAAATGTTGAACCATTCCTTTAAAAGGAAGTTTACCTACATTGCTATCAATGTATTCTAACTGTGGATATAGCATTTAATAATACTTTATTGCTGGACATTGTTGCTTGTTTCCTACTTTTGTGTTTCACACTCCTCAGCTTAAAAAACTGAAGGATGAACTTTTTCTGAGAAATACAATTTGGCAATACTTTGAGTGGCACTGGCAACGCACCATGAATGAAGCCAATCAACTACAAATCGCTGTGTTTATAGATAACCCTATTAGTGCAGCATTTGGAGCAAAAATACAGGGATTTTATGCTTATGAGACCCCAAAGTGAGGGCACCCTTAATAATCAGGCAGCTCAGAAAAAGAACCTTTTCTTTATAATTCACATAATTATGATGTAGACCAGCGGATGATAGAAAGGTAAATAGGTTGGTGGTGCCATATGAAAGTGACATTTACAAAATTAGACAACTATTTCTCTGTGCCGTGTTAGGTCTGTATTCATCCTCCAATAGGCAAGGGTTTGGTAGTGCTTAACTTTGATCAGACACACTGCTGGTGTCATATATTTTGGCCAATTGTGGTTATACCCTAGCCTGACGAGCCAGACCCACATCAAGATGTTGGGTCTGGGAACTCACCATTGGCAGGGCTCAATCCAAGGGGCGGGATAAATGGTTGTCTTTCAAATTCCCTCTGCACACAATAGGATAGTGCTACAACCAACCAGAGCAACGAAGAAGGTCTCCGGTCGGCAAAACTCCGAACACATTTTCATCATTTTTTAAGAATGACTTCAGTGCCATTCTTTGTTCTTTTCTCAAAGAAAAGCTTAACTCCAAGTCTCCAGAGTCGCGACCAAAGCCGATTAAAAAGAGCGCTGTTCACCAGCAGCAGCAGCCATCGTCTTTGTTTTCAAGTAGCAGGGAATTCACGCAGAACCGTCGTAACTCTGCCGTCATTATGTTAAGCCCGCCCACCGACTCTATACACGATGTGATTGGCCCGGCTGGAGTTTGGCTTTTCCAGCTTGCAAGCCAACAGAGTTGCTAGACCCCCTGGCTGCAAATTACATTTGCTGCCACTAGGGTGCGTCTACATTTCTAGGCTAGTTATACCCCAGAAACATTCTCCTCTCCTCTCCTCTCCTCTCCTCCCTCCCCTCTCCTCCTCTCCCCTCCCCTCCCCTCCCCTCCCCTCAGCTCCTCTCCTCTACAGCATATTGATCTGTTACCAGTAGAGCAGTGGGACACACATGGATCTTACCACCCTCCTGCCTGGGAATTCAATACGAGGACATACAAGCTACACTGCGGCATTTTAATACAAACGCACACCACAATGACAAGCACCTGGTTAAATCGATGACGACTATACACACACACACACACACACACACACACACACACACACACACACACACACACACACACATTAATAGTGACAATAACATTGATGACATGTTACTGTATGTATCAGGGGTCAGATTAGGTAAAGCTTAGGCCAGTTAGTCCATTGGCTTGAACTGTATTTGTTTTTCTTTTTTTGCAGCTTTCCTGACAGTGGGTTAGTTTTACTTGCAAACACTAATTGCAGCTTGAATCATCCTCAGATCTCCAACACTCAATTTGTATAAAAAAATAAGTGTCACTGCAAAAAAAGTCTATGTGAGTAAGCATGTATACTGTACATTTCTTTAGTGTGTACGTGTATGTGCATGCATGGGATGTGTGTGCGTGCGTGAATAATACAGAGTATTTCAGTCTACTCCGAGGCATAATTAGATGGACTGATAAATAAATAATAAATAGTGTCAGCAGTGTGTTAGACAATGTAATATATAAGTGTTTTCTCTATGATTGCGTTGTTTTAATAAGGAGCTTCACTTGGTGCAGTTTAAGTTGAGTGATGTCAACACTGTCAGGGTAAAGTAGGAGAACAAAATGCCTCGATACTATAGCCTTGTAGTCTGTGTGTGATGTATAAAGAATCTTATTTAGCATCATGACAATACTCCAGAGCTGTGAATATGGTTGCTTTCTGGCACTAGCTTCCTTGGTTGACACAACGATTTTTACTTTGCTGCAACTTGATGAAGTTACAAAGGGTACTGATGTTTTTGTTCAAAGCAATAAGGGCATCCAGTTTCTGGGTAAAATAATTAATTTGCCACCAACTGTTGTATCTTCACAATGTGGTATAATTCCCCAAGGCTTCAGGTGCCCATATCTAGCCTTTCATCTCGTTATTTGGGGCTGAGAAGGAGGGAATTGTTTACCTGATCTGCACACTAACTTCCTTGTTCACTCACTTTATGCTCCCAATTTATGCTTTTAGAGGTGACTTTTACACAGCTTCTAAAGAAACTGTTAAAATGTCATTGCATTTCCCTGTGAATGCAACTGGCACACACAAAGCAATTTGAAAACCAGATGCAATCTCAAAGTATATGCACAAACTGAAATGCATATGTACACACAGTCATGCACAAATAGAATCTTGAAGCCCCATAAAAGGAAACACTGGCAGGTACAAGCACATGCCACACAAGCAAATATAAACAACAATGTGCCAAAATGAGGCAGCTCATAAAAACTCCTGAAAAAGATAAACTGCTGATTTTTTTGTGCCTACACACACACAATTTAGTTGTATTTAACAGTTTTAGATATTTAATACAATGAAGGGTAAAGGAAGTTCAGCCAAAGTTTGAGGAACAATTTTTCATTCACACGCCTCGAGAAATCCCGAAGAGAGGGACCGCTATCGGAATGCATGAATATTCTGCTTTGAATTTGCATATGCTTAGCTCTTCATCTTTTGGCCCACTTGTGCTTTGCTCCATAGGCTGCAGGTGTAATCAATTATGCAAATAGCAATGTTGTCATAGAAAAATTGAGCACTGTCATTGCACTTTGGGGACGTCAGGGAGAGGAGTTGAAGGATGTTGACACACCTTCTTATCTTGCACTTGTAAATAGAGCAAAGCTTCAAGTAGCCATGCATGTTTGGAAATTGTCGGGTAATGTCAATACAGCAATGTATTATGACTCAACAACTTCCATTTAAGAATGGATATACAGTCCAAACATGAAGTGGAGAAGAGTCATCTGTCAGTTCTCTTATACAAGCATTATTCAAAGTTGTGTATGCTAAAGAAGTTATAGCAGTTATGGAAGTCACAACGGTCTGTTGTCATTGCCTCAAGCCTTTTCGTTTTGAATTTCCTGAGTTGTTATGTTGCTATGTAACCGGGCTCGTGTTAACCGCTAAATGGCTTGCAAGCCTGTAACCTAGTGCCTCACCCTACGTGCTGCATTAAATGTGAAAAAAGATGTGTGTGTGTGTGTGTGTGTGTGTGTGTGTGTGTGTGTGTGTGTGTGTGTGTGTGTGTGTGTGTGTGTGTGTGTGTGTGTGTGTGGTTGACTCACCACCAGTTCACAGCTCCTGCTTCTGACTAGCTGACTCGGACCGGGCGACTCCTCTGGACACCAGCTCTGCTCTGTCGATCCAGGCAGCCAGCCCACTCTTCGATGTGGATGTTCAATTTAAAAGGTGTATATACAGTCAGTTTGTTGTGTGAGGAGACCGCTTCCTCACTCTTTGTCTTCAAAAATGTCTCGCCTCTGGCGTCTTCCTCGTGGCATATACGTTCCAGCTCCAAAGCGCCTGTATTCTCTCCACACAGGTGCCACTGAAAACGGCTAATGAGTCAAGGACACAACCCCCCAAGTGTGATGTTAAAAAAATGAACTCTGTGATCTTTTGCAACAAAAAGATACCCTATTGTAAGGATGAAGCAAAAAAATATTCATAAATGGAACGGAAATTCTCCAGGTACCGCATACTAAATTCTTAGGAATTATTGTAGATGAAACGTTGAATTGGAAAAAACATATTGATCATGTACTTTATGCAACAGGTCAATGAAGATGCTTGGTATATTGAGAAAGGTTTATTCTTTGATACATCCTTCTTCTTATTCAACTATTTATTATAGTCACATTTTTCCCTATATCAACTACTGTAATATTGTTTGGGCTGCTATATGTCCTTCATTTTTCAACAAACTACTTGTAATTCAAAAGAGGTTCATGTTCTAACAGAAGAGATCCATCTGCTCCTCTATTCAGGAAGTATTTATTGCTGTCTTTAGATAAGATAAATGTTCTTCAGACATGCATGTTTATATTTAAATTTATGAATTGCAGGCAAGATCTTTAAATCTTTCTTCAGATATTCACTCACATTCACCTAGGCAAAAAGAATATTTCCATTTACCTATTTGTCGTACATCAAGGCATACATTTTTTATCATATATAGAATGCATTGAATATGTCAGTAAAAACATTAACGTCTTGTCCAGCTTTCAAGTCATAGTTAAAGAAGTTTTTAATTTCATCTTAAAATATTATGTATGGATAATTCTGTTGGTTGTATTCATTGTCTGACTCTAAGGCTTGTTTTTTTGTTTGCCTTGTTTTTTTTCTTTCTTTTGGTTATTTTGGTTTAGACAAAAGAGAAAAAACAAACAACTAAAACATGATAACAAAATAAAAAGTTAAACAACAAGTAAACAACACACAAAATGTTTTTTTTATCATGTTTTAGTTGTTAGTTTTTTCTCCTTTGTATAAAGGGAGGTCGATGAATAAGCCTTTTAAGCTTCTTTCATCTCCTGCTTGTTTAAAAAAAAAACAAATCTATTGTATGTACTTCATATTTTTGTGCAACTAAACTAAACTAAGACCCTGCCTCCTACTGCTTTCCTCAACCACGCCTACATCTAAAAGACATTTATTAAAATAAACCAACAGAGTTATATCATAACAACCACAGTGATGCAACACATTGACGTGTGGACTCCACATCTTCTTGCCCCAGCAGCAATTTCAAAGGACATTTTTGCTGTTAATTGTGGTGGTATCCGTTGTGATCTGGTGCTCCATTAAAATCCATGACTGCAAAAACATATATCATATTGACAGGGCGATAAATGCTGTCCGGAGAGCCTGTCCCACCATGACTACGTGCTACAGTGATGATGATTTTTTTTGCCCCTTTTTTCACAAAGTTAGACTTGAGCCCTTACTGGCTTCCTTGTCCCACCTGGGGTGATAACATTCTGTAATCGGTAGTAAGTTTCTGTGTTTCTGACACATAAAAGCATGCAGCATTACAATGCACAACAACCAAACAATGGCTACTTTTGGTGTAATAGGCAAGGGGAAGAGGTAATAGCTTTGACTGCTGTTAATAGCTATTCTAGCAATTTCTACCAGTCATAACCACAGCAAATAACATCATTTTATGACATAGCATGGCCACATGAAAACTTTGATTTAAGTTACGGAAAAAAATGCTATCATGTTCCAGTTTGTTTCATTTAGTAAGTGGAGCTAGAAAAGCAGATATGGCAGCTGGACTACAGAGCAGCCATGGCATGACACTGGCAGCCAAATCCGTTGGCCTAGCCAATGTAGGTTAGCCTATGCAGATACACTGCAGATATAAGACTGGGTCTCACAATCTCTTGTTAAAAATAGTTCCAATTCCTTTATACTTTCTTTGCACATTTGCTAGGGCATCATTTTCAGAAAGACTATCCAAACTCTTTCTATTGTAATCATATACAGCCCACACTCAGAGGCTCGTTTCTGCACCAAGCTATCAACTGTAATCTACCTCTGATTCTTTCTCTGAGAGCGGCCAGAAAAAGAAAGAGAGAGGAAGATCTGCCATCTGTTAAGCTTCAAGATAACGGCGATGAACGCCTCAGTTCTCGCTTCAACCCAATCTATGGCATTGTATTGATATGAGATTGGTTTGTACTGTAAGTGGACCGATGTTATTGCCAGCCTCCAGCCATTATATTCATATTCATTTTTTGTAAGATCCAATCTTAGTGCAATTTGAAGTCCTCATCATCCAGCACCAAGGAATAAACAGGGGTGAAAAGAAACCGTTTGACCCTGTTCACAGACCTCTATAGCGCACCACATATATGCAGGAGTCTGGCTGTGTGGCTGTCTCTTTCTTACTTAGTGTCTGCCAACTATCCAGTCACTGCTGGGCCCCTGAGGAGGCCTTTCAAGCCTTCCAGTCAAATCTTTTTTTCCATATTTGTTTTTGCATTTTCTTGCTTTCAAAATGTTTTTGTCTACTGTCTGTACATTTTAACATTTAAACAATATCAATATTTTTACTTGCAATTAAATTTATCACTGCAAATACACATGGGCCAGCAAGGTACTTTAAGCAGATAATGCACAAATATTACTATTACTAACATTTACGATTACTGTCATGCCTTTCCATAATACAGTGTAACTACTCACACACTTGCACAGTTTGCAGATATAATCTAGCTAAATGGAGCTAACTAAAAAATAATACAACAAATGTTTTTATTTGGTTCACCATTATTTAAAGTATTTTGTTAGTTTTCCAAAAATGAGCTTTATCATCCTTTCCTCTGATATGCAAGCGGCTCCTTGTGTTGTGTGTCTGCTGGGCATTATGTTCCACTGATTCTCATCATGGGGAGCAGTAGGAGGGGGATTTGTCATGTCTCTATGACTACAGAGAGCACAAAGCTGTATGTCTTAATTGAAGATATTATTAAACTACCTTTGATTTGTGTAGCTGTAATGTAATTTAGGCACCTAGCTGCTTAATTACACAGTGTGCCATACTGCTACTGCAAATTTTGTATTTGTGTAGGGAGGCTGGACCCTGCGACTCAAAGCTATGATGAGATGTCACTTGGAAAAAAAACAATTGCGGCTGCGAGTTTACAATGACATGCTGTATCTCAAAATACACATATGTTGGAAAGTTTATAAGTGTATACAGTATAAGTGTGTATGATATATGTATGGTGAAAATATAGAGGTAATATAAAGATATAGATTAAGCAGTATTCAGTAGAAAATGTTTGGATTTGTTTATGGGAGACATTGGATTGAATCCTGTTCATCACACTAACAGTTGGTAATGAAATTCAAACTTTTCTGTACAAAAACAAAGGAATGTGAAACACATTTATCCACTCACACTGTACACATCCATCAATGCTGACTTTTATTGTATCATAAAAAAGGGTTTAACAGTCAATAGTGCAGCGTGGGCTCGGATGTAGCCATGTATGACTAGGTCCATATGCTAAAAAGTTCAAACATGAAATCATGAAATACCTGTGATGTAGTGTACACATAAACATAAGTGTAGACACACACACACACACACACACACACACACACACACACACACACTAAGAAGGGAGGGATACCAGTGCAATATAATTTGTCTCTTGTGATGAATTCCCCAACAGTGTCTCCTGAGACATCCAGCCCATCGTGACAAACCAACACATTTTTCACTCACAGTCCACTGCTGCTTCTCTCTCTTTCTCTTCTCTCTCTCTATTCCCCCCATACTTGACTCAATAGATTTTTCATGCCCTTCTTTCTTTCACCTTTTCTCCATGAGCAGAAAAAAAATGCAGATAGCCGTAAATGGCTGCTGGGATCACTCTGGTTATTAAGAACAAAATTTGATGCTGTGGTGGGTCTGACTGTTGCAGCAGAGGCACATACTGCACTGTGCTTTATTTTCTCAGCTGGAGCCAGCAAAGTTGCTTTTAGCTAAGTTGATATTTCCCACTTTTGGCACATTTCTGAATATTTTGCACTAAAAATGAAACAAACTGTATTTTTTTCTTTCTCTGGAGGTGATCTTTAAATTTCATTTTGCATTTTTATTTAGTTTCTGATCTTCCAGAACTATTGCTATTGTAATTTTGTCTTTGTAAAAAGCAAAAAGAGAGTCATCATTTTGCATTCCATGTCACTTCTATAGAATTGTGAATACAAGAGATAGTGAGATGGGGAAGGAAACAACAAAACTGAGAGCAGGCAGCTAGAAGGAGGAAAAGAAGAACTGAGATGAAGACAAAAATAAGTAAGAGGAAGAAGGGTATGTAGAGAGAGAAGAGGAGGGACATGAAGAAACCGTCTTTTGGTTAAAGGAATGAAATAGATGGTAAGAAAAAGAAAAAGAAGTCACAGTTGTTCCCTCTTCCTGGCTGTCTGAAGTTGGCTCTAAAAATTGGAAACAGTGGCGTTCCCTAATCTCCCATCACCTGCACAGAGTGTATTCAGTGTCTGATAAACCGCCATGCAACCCTGAACTACCACACACACACACACACACACACACACACAGATTTAAATATAAAAAGGATCATCCTGCTAAAGAGGAACAGACACAGCTCCATACGAACCAAGGCCGTCTGTGTAAACTGTATAATTGAACTTTATCTGACGTTATGATAGGTTTGTGCTATCTGTGTTGATATTTAAAAATACTGGCGCAGTAACAGTGGTGGCTGGAATAACAATCCTTTGGAAAAACGATATCGGATTCAGTTCCTGCAGAGTGAGTCGATTTAGAACCGGCCTGCTGTGGTAGAGAAATTCGGCCGCCGGGCAGATGTCATTTCCGGGAATGTGTCGGCGAGCAGTAGATCACACTGTATATTCCTGATTACTTAGTCATGGGCCTTATCTGCAAACTGCCACATGGATACTTGACAGTTGGCTTGGACCTGATTTCACTGTGTCCTCCTTTCTACCTTAACATTCCTCTTTTTCTCGTGCTCTTTTTAAACATTTACATTTTACTCCGCACCTTCATTCTTGGTGTCCATCTGCCCTTCTTTTCTTCTCTTTTCACCTTCTGGTAACACAATTAAAAGATGAGTTTCACAGTGGAAAGATAAAAAGTTGGTCAGTGACAACAGAGCAGAATTTGTTTCTCATGTTTATCTTTTCTGCCAGTGCCTTTCAGGATGACTTCACTCAATATAATCTTGTGATTTTTCCAAATTTGCTTGTCAAGAACGGTGTAAGCAAGATGTTGTTTGTTTTAAAATTGAAGCCCAGCTGTGCTATCTTGTTATCCCAAGTGCCAAAGTGCTCAGCCAGAAATGCAAAAACCCATCTGGAAACCATCCCACTTCAAAAGCAACATCACCTCAATTACGCAAGATTCTTTATTTTTGACCACAGTGTCCGTGACTAGTGTGAATGAGCTAATTGAAGAGTCTAATTCCAAAGTGACGTATGTGCCACCTACTCTTAGAGAATTAATTTCATCCAGCCACAACAAAAGGACTGCAAGTAGGTTAAGCTGCTTAGTCACCAATCATGATTTGTAAATTAATATTTAGGTATGTTAAATGTTAAAACTTTAAAAATGGATTCAGTGCATTTAAGGTTAGATCTTCTACTGTCAATGACAAATATATTGTGATATATTGTGAATTAACTTGGACTTACTCAAGTACAGTACTTAACTACAATTTTGAGGTACCTGTACTTTACTTGAGTATCTATATTGCTCTACTTTATACTACTATAACACTAAATTCCAGAGGTAAATATTGCACTATATTTATCAGCTATAATTACTTGTTTGTACTTTTCAGATTAGGTTTTACATTAAAAACAAATATGACAATCTTGTAAAATACAACACATTGTTAAAAATGAATCCAGTAGTTCCCAACCCGTTTGGCTTGGGTCTACTCTGGGCCCATTGTCATGTCTTAGATGTCTATGAAATGTCAGATGTTTTACCAAAGAGTAACTTCTTCCTTCCTACCCCATTAATCATCTCATCTCAAGTAGATAACCTAGTTACAACAGTAACATTATACCTACACATTGTTCCATCAGTTTTAACAATCTCATAATGTCATCTATAAAAATGTATCAGTCACAGGGCAATTTTCTGGACCTCAAGTATCTTAACTTTTGATACTTAAAGCACATTTTGCCTATAATACTTCTGTACTTTTACTTAGTTACTTAGTCAGATTTTGAAAGCAGGACTTTCACTAGTAACAGAGTATTTTGACATTGATGTGCTGGTCATTTTATTTAAGTAAAGAATCTGCATTATTCTTCCACCTATGAGCCTATGAGCATGAGCATGTCCTAATGTGACTTCAAAACTTTCAAATGACCTGGATGACACCACAAACTCTTGCACCTGGAACTAATTTTAACACAAGGACTCATTAGCCAATGACAGTCGTCCTCCCATGGGCTGCTTTACCCATTTCTCCTAGGACGCGCCACCCGGACACCAGTGTGACCTGCTTCTCAAATGAGACGATGTAAAGATAAAAAAAAAGTGATTCATAGTCAAACCACACGTAAAGGTTATTATCTCATTTGCATTAATAAAAGAAAATTATGATTGTAATAAATCCACTAACAAATCAAAAACTGGCTATTATAGAAATACTAATGAAGGCAATAAAAACAATCTGTCCAGAGTTATTGTTAGAATCTATCAGTAATCTAATTTCATTATGAGATGTTGGTGAGATTAACGCCGAGCAGCTAATCATCTCATAAAGGGAATGACGATTGTCTTCACACCCATCTGAATAAAGCAAAGAGTGACGCCCGCTCCCCTGTGCCCATTTAAAACACTCTGTATCTATTATTGTCACCACAGCTTTGTGTGTGGGCATGGGGATGTGTGTGTGTGTGTGTGTGTGTGTGTGTGTGTGTGTGTGTGTGTGTGTGTGTGTGTGTGTGTGTGTGTGTGTGTGTGTGTGTGTGTGTGAGTGTACTGTATATGTGTGCAGGTGTATATCTCTTTCAAAGACACATTAACACCTTTTCACTTGGCAGCGTTTTCGGTGTCCCATCTTGGGAATAACACAGCTATGGTACAATACATCAGGGACTTGTAGCCTACTGTTATCAAACACCCGCTCGCTCCACCGTCCTCCATCCATCGCCACATTTCCACTCCTCTCCCCCTTCTTCCCTCCCTTTCTCACCTCCCACCACAACTTCTCTTCCCTCCTCCTGCGCTTCTCTTAAATCCCAAAGGGTGTCAAAAGAATTACTGTGACATTATGCAGAAGGAGGATAAAGAGAGGGGGGACAGCCAGGGTATCAAACTTGAAACTGCTCACCCTCATTATTGTGACTTACACCATGTCCACACTACCATACTGGAGACATACAGTACATGTGAAACATGCTACTCAACAAGCAAGAGACTCCAGTCTACAGTGTAGTTCCATACACTTGCCTTATAAACCAGAGAATTACACTTAATCAAAGCCATGAATCACCTCTCTTTCATTTCAATCCTTTCCTTTTTCTGTCTGTCTCTCTTTCTTTTTTTCAGAGAGTTGGTTGAATTACATTTAAAACTGGCTTCAAAATCGGTATATTAAATACATTTTTACTAGTGCTGTCAAACGATTAAAATATTTAATTAATTGCAATTAATCGCACATTTTTCTCTATTCTAAATGTCCCTTGATTTCTTTTTGTCCCATTATTTTTTCTCATTTTAATGCTCTTATCAACGTGGAAAAGTGGATTGGCTTGCTTTGTGCAAATGTGCATCTGTCTGAAGTCATCCATTGTCGCCTGTCTTTGACGAGGGGG